>NC_073308.1:21906765-22122696 GCF_027595985.1 Sorex araneus | reverse complement strand
CGATCCCGTGCCGGAATTAGTTCAGTGGGCTGCTTGGAGTCCAAGGGCGCTTCCTTGGGCTCTTCCATCATGCTCACTCCGAAGCAGGGTCCAAAGGGGCTAAAGCAATTCTTGGGGGAAAAAATATGGGAGGCATCACTATCTCTAACTTCAAACTTTACTACAGAGTGGAAATAGTTAAAACAGTATAGTTTTGGGATAAAACAAGATCCACAGACCAATGGAATAAAGTTGAATATCCTTACACACACTCTCAAATATATAATAATTTATTTTTTAAATTGGATTGATTAACTATGAGATTAGTTACAAGCTTTCATGTCTGAGTTACAATCACACAATGATCAAACACCCATCCCTCCACCAGTGCACATTCCCCATCACCAATATCCCCAGTATACCCTCACCTTTCCCACCCTCACACTGCCTCTATGGCAAACACTATTCCCCATACTCTCTCTCTCTACTTTTGGGCATTACAGTTTCAATACAGACACTGAGAGGTCAGCATGTTTGGTCCATTATCTACTTTCGGCACACAACTTTCATCCTGACCGATTCAGGATAAACAAGACACTAGTAGAATGATATAAGAAAAAAACTCCAACCCCATCAAAAAATGGGGAGAAAAAATGAACAGAAGCTTCCTCCAAAAAGAAATACAAATGGCAAAAAGGCACATTAAAAAATTCTCCACATCGCTAATCATCAGGGAGATACAAATCAAAACAACAATGAGATATCATCTCACACCACAGAGACTAGTACACATTCAAAAGAACAAAAGCAACCAGTGCTGGCGTAAATGCGGGGGAAAAGGGACGTTCTTTCACTGTTGGTGGAAATGCCAACTCATCCAGCCCTTTGGGAAAACAATATGGACAGTCCTTCAAAAACTAGAAATTAAGCTTCCATATGATCCCACAATATCACTTCTGGGAATATATCCCGAGGCTGCAAAAAAGCACAGTAGAAATGACATCTGTACCTATATGTTCATTGCAGCACTATTCACAATAGCCAAAATCTGGAAATAACACAAGTGCCTGAGAATAGATGACTTGTTAAAGAAACTTTGGTACATCTACGCAATGGAATACTATGAAGCTGTTAGGAGATGAAGTCATGAATCATTTTTTCTTTGCTTTTTTGGGGTCATACCCAGTGATGCACAGGGGTTACTCCTGATTCTGCACTCAGGAATTACTTCTGGTGATGCTCGGTGGACCATATGGGATGCTGAGAATTGAACCCGGCTTGGCCACGTGCAAGGCAAACCCCCTACCCACTGTGCTATCACTCCAGCCCCAATGAATCATTTAATTTTTGATAAGGGAGCAAGAAATATGAAGCGGAGCAAGGAAAGCCTCTTTAAGAGGTGGTGCCAGAAAATCTGGACAGCTACATGCAGAAAAAGAAAGAAAGAATGAAAGAAAGAAAGAAAGAAAGAGAGAAAGAGAGAAAGAGAGAGAGAAAGAGAGAAAGAGAGAGAGAAAGAAAGAAAGAAAGAAAGAAAGAAAGAAAGAAAGAAAGAAAGAAAGAAAGAAAGAAAGAAAGAAAGAAAGAAAGAAAGAAAGAAAGAAAGAAAGAGAAAGAGAGAAAGAGAGAGAAACAAAAAGAAAAGAGAAAGAAAGAAAAGGAAAGAAAGAAAGAAAGAAAGAAAGAAAGAAAGAAAGAAAGAAAGAAAGAAAGAAAGAAAGAAAGAAAGAAAGAAAGAAAGAAAGAAAGAAAGAGAGAGAGAGAAAGAAAAAAAGAGAGAGAAAGAAAGAAAAGAAAGAAAGAGAGAGAAAGAAAGAAAGAAGAAAGAAAGAAAGAAAGGAAAGAAAGAAAGAAAGAAAGAAAGAAAGAAAGAAAGAAAGAAAGAAAGAAAGAGGGAGAGAGAAAGAAAGAAAGAAAGAAAGAAAGAAAGAAAGAAAGAAAGAAAGAAAGAAAGAAAGAAAGAAAGAAAGAAAGAAGAAGGAAGGAAGGAAGGAAGGAAGGAAGGAAGGAAGGAAGGAAGGAAGGAAGGAAGGAAGGAAGGAAGAGAAAGAAAGAAAGAAAAGAAAGAAAGAAAGAAAGAAAGAAAGAAAGAAAGAAAGAAAGAAAGAAAGAAAGAAAGAAGAAAGAAAGAAAGAAAGAAAGAAAGAGAGAGAGAAAGAGAGAGAGAAAGAGAGAGAGAAAGAGAGAGAGAAAGAAAGAGAGAAAGAAAGAAAGAAAGAAAGAAAGAAAGAAAGAAAGAAAGAAAGAAAGAAAGAAAAGAAAGAAAGAAAGAAAGAAAGAAAGAAAGAAAGAAGAAAGAAAGAAAGAGGCTCAGACCTCTATCTAACACCATGCACAAAAGTCAGATCAAAATGGATTAAAGACCTCAACATCAGACCAGAATCCATTAGGTACCAAGAGTATGGAGCCCTCAGGGCAGAGCCTGGCAGGCTACGCGTGCGTATTGGATATGCCAAAAACAGTAACAATAAGTCTCTCAATGAGAGACAGTACTGGTGCCCGCTCAAACAAATCCATGAGCAACAGGATGACAGTGACAGTGACAGTATTTTATGGTGTATGTGCATGACAGTGTATGTATACATACATTCACTGATGGGCGCACTTAGCTTGTTTTCATACTTTGACTACTGTGGATAGTGCTTAGATGAATGTGTGGGTACAGATTAACTTGTGTCCTTTGCTTGATACTAGAAAAGTACTTCCTATTGTGCATCTACTTTGAAACATATGACTAGATAGTGTTCAGTCCCCCATTAATTACATCACCAGAAGTAGGTAGTGTTCCCTAGTCTATTCACCTTGTCAGCAGAAAGTAGCCTATCTATTTAGTTCTTCTTTATATGCCTGGGATGTGAGAGATCAAATAATTCAAAGGGTTGATGCAACCTTTTGTTCAGTACCGTCTATAGCTCTCTGTTAACTGAGTCCTCCCAAGAGTTCCCTCTGGCATCCTCCCTGCACTGGAGCAGACAGATTCTGTGTAACTTCCTCACTGACTGCACACCCAAGCCCTTACCTCTCCCTCAGACAGGAGGTATCCTGCACCAATTCATATCTAACCCTGCAGTAGCTGGTCCCCAGAGGGAATCCATTACAGTTGACAGTAAAACAAACATCATCTTCCTCATTTGAAGTTCCCCAAAGTAGAGCATCTCTCCCCAGTTCATTAGAAATAAAAGTTTCTTATGCAATCACAACTTAAATAACTTTAAAACTAGAAATACATTAGCATCTTTATTACAAATGTAATTGGTTTTCTTTTATTTTTCTTCTTGGGGATAGGGTCAATAGTTAAAATACACCACTGTAAAATCTGCAATTTAAATTTCATTTCATGCCGCATTGTAGAAATAGTTTACATAAATAGCATCCATTAATCATTTAAAACAAAGGTTAAATGTAAATTAAGATCCTGCTATTTATTTCTGTGAATTTTTATGGTTTTCAGTCAAGTTTGATTTTTCTTAGGGTCTAGGAATTAATGTTTTTTAAAGAAAAATATCTTTAAATTAAAATTGATAATTTCTAGAAATTAATCAACCTGGAGAGAGTGTCAGAGCACCACAAACATTGTTGGAAGTTAAAAAGATTACTAGCTTTCAGTCACAATTTTATTTATGTCACAATTAGGCCAAGAAATTTCTTCTGGAGTCCCTTATCCTAATATTAAATAAACATTTAAATTTGAGAACTAATGAGAAAGATAAAAATAATTTGAGAAAATGTTAGCTTCCTGGTAGGTATAATTTTTTTAAGAGTGAGAATATTATTCTAAAGCTTTTAAAAAATTTTTTCAACAAAAGGATGTTGTGAAAGGAATAACATCAGTGTGATAATTTAATAAAGACTATGCAGTTTAAGCTGCAGAGGCAGAAAACAAATTCCTGGATAAGTGTTTTCCTTCAGTGGTTTGTAAAAGATATTTTTTGTCCCTTTATTATGAAATATTTGAGTAATTAACCCAACTTTATACTTATCATTCTAATGGATATTTCTTGGGCCTTTACTATCATTTGAGGGTCTCTATAATTTTTTCTTAAAGTTTTACTTTTTTTCATAGTGATGCTTATATTAATAATAATAAAAATTTAGAAGCATGATTCAATAAATCGTTAGAATTTTTAATAGTTTTTAGAGTTCAAATGAAAATAAAAAGACATTTCCCAAATCAAAATTATCTGAAAGAAATTAGTATTTTGGTGTATAATAAACAAGAAATATTAAAGATCACAATCTTTAAAAAATATGCAAAGCAACAAAACAGACGCATTTATTTCAGTACCCCATAGCATCGATTTAATGTTTTTAAGTTCTTTAAGTATGCTGTTAAGGGTATCATCAGACTGATATTTATATAATGATGCCTTCTCTGAATAATGAAAGAGTTTAATATTCTGGCAAACAATACCATTGCAGCTAGATGTCATTATGCATCACTTCTTGCTCACAAGCCTTCTTTAGCAATAATCCTAAGAAAGAACTGCAGTTATAAAGAAGAGTTCAACATTTTTTGAAACACAGAGGGAATTATAATACATTATAATGCATCTATAATGATGAGTGAGAATTCTTCATGCATTTGCAATAATTTCAATAAATCACCCATATAATACCCATTCTGAGAGAACTTGGAAGTAGGATACTAATTTGAAACATCTGAAGCAAAGTTCAACTAATTATTTCTAATAAACAATCCTAATGCTTTTTCATTCATATTATTTCTAGATCATGTTGTTCAAGTTCGGTTATACGTAAATATTATTTTGTAGCTTATTGTCTCAAGAAAAATTATACTTTAAAATTATGCTCTCAACATATTTTGTGTTGCTCTTTAGTAGTTCAAAAAAGCAATTACACTTTAACTTTCTCTTTCTGATTAAATAATAATCAAAATGCATTTATATGCTAAAAAGGATAGCTTAGCAAATGAAATGTCATTTAGAAAGTGGGAGTAAATGTGTCAGGTTCAGGAAATGATTTTCAGGACTTCGATTATAACAAAATTCCTCAGAGTAAAGTCATCTCAAAACTGTGGCAGGTAGACCTCTGTTACCATATCTATAAGAACAATAGGACTTGAATTTGATCCTTTATAATTTAACCTGCAAAATTAGGAAAAAAATCTATATTTTAACATCTTCTGTGACTATGAATCAATAGGGATACATAGCAAGAGGAAACTTTATAGATTATGCTAAGAACAAATGTCACACAAAGTACATTCCTGACACAAAAATGAAAGGACAAGCATCAGCCCTTGAACACCATATGTGGTCTGTATTATAGCATCATGGCACCAATCCATAATCTATTTCCAGCAGCTACCATTTAAAAAATTGATGAGGACCTGGAAAGCACAGAAGGGCTAAAGGAGCCACTTGTGTTCTTTCTATTAGCATACTCATTAAGCCTAATCAATAATTGATGAACCATTTGTGAAAAACATATGGATTGAATTACATCTTGGCTAAGACCACTCAGAAAAGAATCATAAGTGTTTTGCCCCATTGTTTGCTGTGTAAACATGATGTCAAAACTGATTCCATAACAGATAACTGAAAAGACTGGGGCTTTCTTTTCTCTGGAGAGAAAATTTTAATATTTTTTCTATAATTTTAATGTTTTGAAAAAACAGAATAAAATCTCTTAAAATGTAAAGCTAGTGAAGTATGAGAACTTAAGTTTCTTTCACAGCCATTTAAAGAGACTTTAGAGAAAAAAAGTGCAGGCATGTCTGTACAAAGAAATTGTGCAGATTTAAAAATACTAGCCCATGTCCACTCATATTAAGGGGATTTATAATGCTGCTGTTTTGATGGTAAATTTTAGGTAAAAACATGCACATTTTAAAAAATATTATATAACTTAAGAGTGATGCTTAAAAAGATGTTGGATTTTATGGCAAATTTAATTTTACAGAATCATTGCTACAGTAGTAGTTTCTAGATATCTTATACCCATACTTGTTTATTAACGTCTTACATTAGTATAATACATTTGTCATAATCAATGAGTTTGTATCTTTATGTTAGTATTAAAATGCATGTATGTCATTATTGATGTATATTAGTATCAATAATGAGTAGGTCAATTTTACATAAAAAAAAATAAAACATTTACAAAACTTATCCCTCCCCATGAAACATGTAAGCAAAGAATCAATAAATATGTACAAAATCTCTCCGACAAAAATATTTCAATTCTGATAAAAAAATTAAAAATTAAATAAATGAAGAGATAGCCCATGTTCATGGATTTAAAAAAAAGATACAACATTATCAAGATGTCAGTTTTTTCTAGCTTCCTAAACAATCATTTTCAAAGTCCTAGCATACCATTTTCTGGATATTTACAAACTTACTCCAAACTTCAGATGGAGAAACAAAATATTAAGTATAGTATTAAGTCCAAAGACATTGACAAAACTGGAAGACTAACATATCATGCTAGACTTATTCCAAACCTAAAAAGTTAGTAGCCATCAAGATATTACTATCACTGTCATCCGTTGCTCATGGATTTGTTTGAGCGGGCACCAGTAATGTCTCTCATTGAGAGACTTATTGTTACTGTTTTTGGCATATCCAATACGCACAGGTAGCTTGCCAGGCTCTACCGGCGG
This sequence comes from Sorex araneus, assembly GCF_027595985.1. Lineage (NCBI taxonomy): Eukaryota > Metazoa > Chordata > Mammalia > Eulipotyphla > Soricidae > Sorex > Sorex araneus. The sequence goes on along the minus strand of NC_073308.1, from coordinate 22,116,092 downwards.
GTTCGATACTCTTGGTAGCTTGCCAGGCTCTCCGAGAGGGGCAGAGGAGGAATCGAACTTGGGTCGGCCATGTGAAAGGCGAATGCCCAACCACTGTGCTATTGCTCCAGCCCTGCTATCGATCCAGTCCCTGAATTTTGCAATATTACTATATTGGAAAATAATAGACAGATTATGTGAACAGAATAGTAATAGAAATAGATCACAAATATGGTCAATTAATATTTATCAAAGAAGAATGAGACATTACAATAAAAATCATCTTTTCAACTAATACACATAGTACTGGAAGAAGCATATATATATTTTTAAGCAAAGAAAGAAAGAAATCTTAAACAGACCTTACATTTTTCAGAAAAAGTAATCCCAATGAATCACAGAATACAAAACTAAAATACTTCTAGAACATAAGAGAAAAACAAGATACTTTGGTTTGGCAATGGATTTTTAAATATAACAAAGACACAATCCATATAAAAAGTACTTAGCTGAACATCTCTAGTATTTAAAACTTCAGTTCTATGAGAAAAAAATTGCAAAAAAATGAAAAAATAATCCATACTGGAAAAAATTATTTGCAAAATAATATTAGATTAAAAATAGATGCCCTCATTCAGTTCCTGTCCATAATTTCCAACCATGATTGTCATACTAGTCTCTTCTTTATCCTAACTGCCCTTTGCCCCCTCCACCACCACAGTCCTGTGGCAAGCTTCCAGCCATTGACCAGTCCTCCTAGGCCCTTCTTCCCCTGGCCTTGGGTATGAGTGTGGAAAGTAGGTAAAGGGATATACCTGATAACCTTTCAGTATATGTATTGCAAACTGTAAGGCCCAAAAGGAAAGAGAAAGGAAAAAGAGAAGAAGAAGAAGAAGAAGAAGAAGAAGAAGAAGAAGAAGAAGAAGAAGAAGAAGAAGAAGAAGAAGAAGAAGAAGAAGAAGAAGAAGAAGAAGAAGAAGAAGAAGAAGAAGAAGAAGAAAGAGGAGGAGGAGGAGGAGGAGGAGGATACAAGGAGGAGGAGGAGGAGGAGAAGGAGAAGAAGAAGAAGGAGGAGGAGAAGAAGAAGAAGAAGAAGAAGAAGAAGAAGAAGAAGAAGAAGAAGAAGAAGAAGAAGAAGAAGAAGAAGAAGAAGAAGAAGAAGAAGAAGAAGAGGAAGAAGAAGAAGAAGAAGAAGAAGAGGAAGAAGAAGAAGAAGAAGAAGAAGAAGAAGAAGAAGAAGAAGAAGAAGAAGAAGAAGAAGAAGAAGAAGAAGAAGAAGAAGAAGAAGAAGAAGAAGAAGAAGAAGAAGAAGAAGAAGAAAAAGAAGAAAAAGAAGAAGGAGGAGGAGGAGGAGGACACAAGGAGGAGGAGGAGAAGGAGGACGAGGACGAGGAGGAAGAGGAGGAGGAGGAGGAGGAGAAGGAGAAGAAGAAGGAGGAGGAGGAGAAGAAGAAGAAGAAGAAGAAGAAGAAGAAGAAGAAGAAGAAGAAGAAGAAGAAGAAGAAGAAGAAGAAGGAAGAAGAAGGAAGAAGGAAGAAGAAGGAAGAAGAAGGAAGAAGAAGGAAGAAGAAGGAGGAGGAAAATGGGAACAATGGTGGTGAGCAACACAAAATATGTTAAGAGAATAATTTTAAAGTATAAGTAGTACTTTATATTATTATTTATAATTATAATATATGAATCAGGTCAAATAAATTTGTTTCCTGCCCTTCCTGAGTTGGTAACGTCAAACAGAGATTGGCATGTCTTTTCATAACTGAAGTGGAAAATCTGATTATTGACAATGACCACCCTACATGCTTAACCACAAAACGACAAAATAAGAAAGATTTCATCCATCAGCTGGGAATGCATTTATGCCAGATGCCAAACAAGGCAGGTCAACAACTGATTAGCATGTCCACTCTCTTCAACGTTATTTACCCAATGAGAAAAAATGAATAGAAATTTGAAGTAATTAGAGAATAGTTTCGTTTGAATCTGAAGAAATTAAGTTGGCTTGTTTTTGGCAATTAGTTATGATTACATAACTATCCACATTCTCAATGCTGCACAGACTTTTAATTATTTTCATTTAATGATATTTTCCTTTTTGTTTCATTTACATTTTGCTAATAGCTAATAGCAATAATGTCTAAGTTTTATCAATTATATTTCTATATAATTTTATTGAATCACTCTGAGATAGTTATAAGCTTTCATGTTTGGGTTACAATCACACAATGATCAAACACCCATCCTTACACCAGTGCACATTCCCCACCACCAATATCTCTGATATATCCTCCCCTTTCCCACCCTCCCCCTATCTCCATAATGCCGAAAAGTAGAGAGAGAGTATGGGGAATATCAATTATATTTTTTAACAATTATCTCTAAAGTTAAAAATAATCTTGGGCCAAGTTGGTATTAAGGCATTTGTTTTTGAGTTTTGTTACAAAAAGTAATTGAAGAACAGAAGAAATAAGCAATGAGGTTTCCCTTGATTCAGTGGAGGGAGAATGAAAGGCAGTATTTTTATTTTGTTTTATGTTTTATGCGTAAAATCAGATGCGAAGATAAAAGAAAATTAACTTTCAAATGCATCATTTGAAGGAGGAGAGCTTAAGAAAATTTAAAGTAAAGCATTGCTTTTATCCTGTAACATCTTATCTTCTTATTCTAAAGTCAAACAATTAAGTTTTATATATATTAAGGATTTTTAACACAGAGATGCTTATATTTAAGGTGACTTTACTCAGAAGTTTAAAGTTTAAAAATAGATAGTGGTTGTGATTGATTGTATTGCCCAATTTTTCACCTTTCCGTTACCTATACTCATTGCCAATGGATGTTGTGATTAATCAATTAAAGAGGTTTGTTCTTTACTTCTTCAATTTTAACTCAGTCATTTAAATTGCTTTGATAAGTTCAATGTAACCATATATATGGTTTGTCAGTTCTGATCTTAGGTTACAAAAGATTATGTGTGTTTTCCCCATTACCAGGAGAAAGTGCCAGCTAGCTAATCTGCAAAATGTTCTAGGTCTCTACTAAAGAGACAAACTCAAGTTGTTCAATTCAGTCAAGATCAGCCAATTCCATAATCTTGAAAAATGCAAATTACCTACCACTAAGGTTTTTTGTCACTGAGACAAATTAGTATGATACTAAATAGCTTGTGCATGAGCATCCTTCCTCAGATCAAGGGCACTTGTGCATCTGTACTCTAAATACTCATGAATTTTCAGGGACCATGTCTTGATTCTCATGTTCACTGAATATGACATTAAGAAATTTTTTTTTCCAGGGACTGGAGTGATAGCACAGAGGGTAGGGCATTTGCCTCCCACGCAGCCGCCCCAAGGTTCAATTTCCAGCATCCTGTATGGACCCAAAGCACTGCCAGGTGTAATTCCTGAGTGCATGAGCCAGGAGTAACCCCTTAGCATCATGGGGAGTGAACGCAAAAAAAAAAAAAATTAAAAAATAAACTCTTTTTCTTTTTTTTAATTATTTATTTTTAATTAGTGAATCAATGTGAGGGTACAGTTACAGTTTTATACATTTTTGTGCTCGTGTTTTCCCCAAAGTTCAAGAACCCATCCCTTCACCAGTGCCCATTCCCTACCACCAGTAAACCCAGCATCTCTCCCGCCCTCCCCAGTCCCGTCTCCCCCGACCCCACACTGCCACTATGGCAGGGTATTCCCTTTTGATCTCTCTCTCTGATTAGGTGCTGTGGTTTGCAATAAAGGTGTTCAGTGGCCATTGTGTTCAGTCTCTAGTCTATATTCGGCACGCATCACCCTTCCCCCGCATGACCTCCGACCACATTTTACTTGGTGTTCCCTTCTCTGAGTTGCCCAGAATGAGAGACCAGCCTCCAAGCCATAGGGACAACCTCCTGGTACTTATTTCTACTAATCTTGGGTGTTAGTCCCAGATCAAAATAAAAACAGATATTTGTAAGTTGCTGCAGTTTTTTTCTATATGAATTGTCTTTGAAAATTCAGTTTTTTGAAATATTTTAAACAAACTTCCTTTTGACAAATTTTCTCATGGAGTCCCATTTTTCTAATCTTTTATGACTCAACATTATCACTGCATTTTGAACACTGACATTTGTTTTGACTGTACAATGTTCTTGCTTTCATGGAGTCCTATTGAAATTAAACATGTGCATGACCATCTCCCAGTGCTTTTATGTCCATGACATGCATTAAGGCCTTCCATCAGTGTGTTCAAGCTAACTTCCATATTCAATTGTAAACAACACCTCTTCATATTCTCTGGGTTCTACTTACTACTATGGAATTTAAATGTTCTCATATATATGTATGTATGCTTACAGGCACATATGGTAATAGATGATGAGAGATATCCTTTCACACTAAATATGTAAAGCAAGACATCACAACATACATATTTCTCATAATTTTGTCAAGTATACCTCAGTAAAACTAAAAACACAAATTATAGAAAAATCACAGTCATTAAAATTCAAGGTACAGATTACATTTGTCTTAACAATTCAAAATATTAAGTATATTGGAATAATAAAAGCTCATAGAAATCTAGCAGAAAGGAACTAAAACATATGTCTTTCTATGTTTCTCATAGTTGAAAAATATAGACTACAATTTAAATCCATGATTATTTCATAGATTCACTAAAGTTTATTGTAAATATTATTTTTTCTATTGTTTTGGATTTAAGATGTTTTATAACTTTTTGATGGACTGGGTGGATCTAGAAGAACTTGACATTCCTTTGAAATTTACTGACTATTATCTCTGGGAGATATTAAAAGTTAGACAAAATTCTCAGAGGAGAATCAAGGATGTAAAGAGTTCATCTAAGAAGCAGAAATAAAAATAACTAAGAGTTACTTAGGTAACATATCAAGTAGAAAATAAACCTTAGTCTTGAGAGAGATTTTGAAAATACAACTTCATGTTTAATTTATTCACTGAACAAATATTCATGAAGCATTAATTTTCCCTGACGTTATCCTCAGTGCTAAGATACTATGGTGAAGAAATAATGTCTTATGGAGACTATCTGTTAACAGAATCGTAGATAATCATAAAATAAGTGTCCTTTTGTCTCTATACATGTTATAGGTACAACATATTATAAAATGGCATTTACAAAGGACTACAACCATTGAAAATTAAAACCTAAATAATTGTGATAATTTTATTTAATTCTAAGAATTTTATTTAAAATATTTAAAAAGTCTTCTGTAGAAAAAAAATTAACTAGGCCTTGCAGCCTCCACATTCAACCTCCTCCACCATATATATATACATATATCACTGTATCACTATATCACTGTCATCCAGTTGTTCGTCGATTTACTTGAGCAAGCACCAGTAACGTCTCTATTACACTAAGCGCTTTTAGCAGCCTCTCCTTACTCGTCTTTCCCAATGTTTGGAGGCTCTTTCAGGGTCAAGGGAATGAGAACTATCGTTACTGTTTTTGGCATATTGAATACGCCACAAATAGCTTGTCAGGCTCTGCCATGTGAGCAGGATACTCTCGATAGCTTGCCGGGCTCTCCGAGAGGTATGAATATCTTTTATTGTATTTGGGATATTAATACACATGGGGAGCTTTCAAGGCTCTCCCATGCAGGCAATAGACTCTAGGTAGCTTCTCAGATTCTCCAAAAGGAGAACAAGGCTATTAGATGTTTCCAGGAGCTTGGTCTTATAGTCTCTAGATCTGGATATTGGCCATGGGTGGGATTACAATGCACTGGGGGCAGTTTGTGGATGTGGCTGCCTAGCTATTGGAAAATGGGAGTGTGAGTGGAGAAGGCTCAGTCCCAATCTGAGCAGGCTTAGAGATTTCAGCCCCAGGTCCCACACACGTGGGTTCCTCTGCTGGTCCCTTCATGTGTGAGGCTCGTCCCAATGTCTATATTTTGCTATATTGCTTTTTGGGTCACACCCAGCATTGCATAGAGATTACTCCTAGCTTTGCACTCAGGAATTACCACTGGCAGTGCTGGGGGACCATATGGGATGCTGGGAATCAAACCCAGGTCAGCCAACGTGCAAAGTAAATGCCCAACCCACTGTACTATTGCTCCAGCCCCCTTTTCCACCAGCTCCTCAGTTCCTGAAGTGCACAGTTGGGACACCTCCTCAAAATTTTCCATGACTAACAGCCCTATAGGAACATAGCAAATTTTATGGGGATAATGCCTATAAGCCCACCAAGATGAATAACAAAAACTATACCACAGAAGGTTAAACCAGCACCAACCAGCTCAGTAAATATTCAGACAATAACTTTGGTAACACTGGTGAGATATAAGAATCATCACAAATTGACTTTCACTGATGCTGATACTATTATTTGCCATTTTGCTGAAACAAATAATATGAAGGTAATTTATTATGTGCCTGCTATGGGGACAGATTTAGCAGGTAGGAAGCAAACTGGGGACTTTGGTGGAGGGACGGTCATAAAGTGGTGTGATTGGTGCTATAACATTGTAAGCCTGAAACAAGTGTACTAGAAACAACTTTGTAAATTATGGTGATATAATAAAAGAAAATAATAAAGCAATTGATGAACAAAAACAGTGACTCAGTATCCTTAAAACCAGTTTAATGCCTTTACCAAGCAATTAAAATTCTAGTGTTCAAAGTAAAATGAGAAATATTACATATCAAAATGTTCATATACAGAAAACTTGAAAACAAGAGTAATGCAAAAAAGCACTATTTAAGTTGATTGGTTCATATTGATTTGATGAACAATACTATAGTAACTTTATTTTACTTCATTGTAATATATTTTCTGTGCTTTGTCTAAACTGAAGCTACTAAAGACTTTAAAAACATGAAAGATGTCTGTTCTTTCTAGTAATGGAGTTACTTGAATTATTATTTGCATATGTCTTCTATCTGAGGAAGCTCCCTTCACCAGCTTGTTAATTATTCACATGGAGATGTAGATATAGACCTTTTAAAAGGCAAAACCAAAAAGAAACATTAAATTGACTGCCAATATGTTAGGAAGAAAAGTAAAATGTTTTGTGTTGCATGCATTTTATTACTGTGGGCATTTTTTATTGAGAAATTTATCTTTGCAGAATTTGTGGCATTTGGGAACCATGCTTGCTATTCTAAATATGGATCTTGATGGCTCTAGGCTGAACAACTATGCTCATTGCAGGAAAGTCTACTCGATTCAGTAGTTGTATGCGTGAGAGACAAAGTTGAGAGAGAAGATGCTGAAGGATATAAATCTAATATTTATCAGACACATTAGGGGATGGATATGAAGTGATCCCGTTAGAGAATAAATTTCTATTGTTGAGTGTTCTATAAACTACTGCTGAGATGCAAATCACTACAAATATCAGTGCTTTAAAGATTATAACTTTGCAGTTCCCAAATCTACAGGTGAGCTGGGCTTTGGCCAATCCAGACTGGGCTCTGCCTACTGGTTCCGCTTCTCAGGAAGCATCAGGAAGTGCTTCTCACTACAGCTCTATTGATCACCAGGGCAGCTTTATCCCATGTGTCTTTATGCTCTCTGAAGATGCTGATTAGTGGCAGTTTTGTGTGGGAAATTCTGTAAGTGCAAGCAGAGTTTGCACAGTTCTTAAAATATGTCTCTGATGTGCTCTCGCTCTCTCTCTTTCTCTCTCTCTCTCTGATTTTGGGGTCATACTTGGCTGGGCTCAGCTCTTACTCCTGGCTCTGTGCTCAGGAATCACTTCTTGTGGGCTTGAACCTGGGTCAGCCACATCCACATGCAACATTGTACTAATGGCTCCAGGCCCCTTCCTTCTCTCCTACCTGACTGCCTTCCTTTCTCCTTCCCTCCCTTTCTTACTTCTTTCCTTCCTTTCTTTATTTTTTTTCTTTTTGTCTTTGAGTCACACCCAGTGATGCCAAGTCTAACTCCTAACTCTGGTTTTGTGCTCAGGCATCACTTCTGGCAGTGTTCTAGCGCATGCATTACCGAGGATGGAATTTAGGTTGGCTGCATGTTAGGCAAACGCCTTACACACTGTACTAACTCTCCAGCCCCTGACTTCTGCAAACTCCCTGCATTCCCTGCCTGTTACAGAGTTATAGTTCATCAACTCTATGTTGCCTTTACAGACAAAATAAAAAGCTGTTCCTTAACATATTCTAATTTCATTTGGAGCTCATATTGTATTTTGTGAATGGCCTTTTGCTCCTTATCACAATACTGCAAATGACTTTAGAAAAAAGCATATTTCAAATGCAGAATAAAATCTTCATATATACGATGAAAATCTTGAAGAAAATTGTGTAATGTGATCTGACTGTTATTCTGAAAATTCATTTGCACTGAATTATTAGCACCACGGTATGAAATGTTTCTGAAAGATGATTTAATTTTTCCAAGAGTTATTGGTTCATATCTGAAAAGGAATAGTTGGTTTGTTCCTGATGATTAATTAGGATGTGATGAACAGTGTCAGATAAAGGAGTACCACTTGGCATATATTAATGGTATTGAAATTTAGGTATCCACATTATAAACACCAGTGGCATATTAATAAAAAGAACAGAACATGAACACACACTATCATTCCTGCTTCTTATACACCATATATACAATTATTTGCCTTGTATATAATAGATATTAAAATGTTTTATATTAATGTATGTCTATAATTTTTTGTTTGATTTGGTTTGGTTTGGGGACCACACCCACCAGTGCATGGGTGTATTCCTGGTTCTGCACTCAGGGATCACTGTTGGCAGTGCTCTGAGGACATATGAGGTGTGAGAATTGAACCTAGGATAGCACATATAAGGCAAATGCCTACTTGTTGCGCTATCTCTTTGGCCCCTGTAAAGTTTTTGCTATGGGGTATTTTTTGAGTAAGTGTATGTGTGTGTGTGAGTGAAAGAGACGGATGATGACTAGAAGAGTGGAATCAAATATAGCGCCTTGTGTACATGATTCATAAGCTCTACTACTGCACAGGCTTGTGCTACAGTTTTTATTTCAGAATTTCATATTTTTCCTGCCACTGCCATGCCTTTCTGTCTTAGTGCCTTAGGTATAAAGAGAAATCCAAATAAATGTGCTGAAATTTTCTTTTATAAAAAAATTTTTTTCAAGATTTTATTATTGAGTCACTGTAAGATAGATCTTTACAAAGCTATATATAGTTTGGTTTCATACAGTCACACAGTGTTGAAATTTTCTATAGTAAAATGTTAATCACTCTTGAATAGCAAATATCTTTGGTTTAGAGGTCACATCCTGCAGTGCTCTGGGCTTACTCCTGCTCTGTGCTCAGATGCTCAGAGATCACTAAGTGCTGCTCAGCAGACCATATCCACTGCCAGAGATCAAACCTGCATTTGTAAAACACAAGCAAGTGCCCGAAGACTTTTAACATCTCTCTAGCCCCTACAGGGCACTTTTAAATAGTTCCAAAACTCCAAACCAGTGAATGGCCCTGAAAAACATCCTTAGAAATATTATGTATATCAACAGTAATATTTCCTAAATACAAATTGAATGTTTCACTAAATACACAATATTATATCCTACCATGATATCTAATTAATAAGTTCAAATATTTTTAAAAATAGGATATTGATAATGTTATTATGATATTCATTCAAGTTAGGAACTATAAAATATTAAAACCAATTCTTAGAAGTTGCAGTGAATTTTATTTTAGAAATATATCATTAAAGTATTATATTTGAATTTATTTTTACCATCATCTTTATACGATTATAGCTCATGTTATTTAGCTTACTTTATAAAACTTAGCTTTACTTTGAAAAAGTTCACTTGAAATTGGTCCATTCAGTTAACACAAATTTATTGGTTGATGAACTGAGCTATAATAAATCAGCGATCAGACAGAAAAACCATTGTTCATGATCCCTTGGTGCTTTTTGGATAATCAGCAAAGGCATGTGCTGAAATTATAATAACTTGAGGTAGAATGTGGCAAAGGAAGCTACAGAGAATTCTGAACTTGAGGACAGGAAAACCAAACCGGGTCTATGAAGTAAACTAAGAATGAATACTCAGACAGGAGAGGCAGTACAAGGGTTCATGCGTTTGCCTTGCACATGGTAGACCCAGTTTGATCCTCTGTGCTGCAAATAGTCCCTGAGCATTCCCAGGAGTAATCCCTGAGACAGGAGTAAACCTGGAGCACTGACTTGTGTGGCACACAAAACAAAAAATGTTTTTAAACTGAAAATACAAATAAGCACAACCATAAATTAGATGCTAAAGCTATGATCTGAAAGTGAAACTTAATTAACATCTTTATACTAGTTATTTTTGTATGGGCACAGTAAGAAATACATTGAGACTTGTAGGGCAGCTCTCCTGGGAACATCTCAACACAAACTCAGACTACAGTTCTCAGGCCAGATTAATCATTCCTAACCCTAGCAGAGTCCGAATCTAGTTATTACTTTTTGGATCATGACAGAATTTGTCCGTGACCAACCTCTTAACTTATAGTTAAGCATTATGGCACTTTGGCCAGGCCCATCTCGATGCCAGGGTAGCACATAACTCACTGTTTACCCTGGGTCCATCCAGTCCCTTGTCGGGACCCTGCTTTTGAGGGGCTAGGAAGTAAGAGCAATTGAGGCTTAAGTTTAGAGAACAGATGCCCAGGAGGTAAATATCACTGAGAATCAATTAACTCCCATGTTACAAAAGCATAGCATTTACTGTCTTCCTGTGCCCAGACAAAAAGGACATTGCTCTGAATAAACTATGTAAAGGACTTAAGGAGAAGAGGAAAGCAATATTTACAAGTCAACAGAGCACAAAGAAAGAAGTCACAAATAAACATAGAGGAATGGGAGCACTGTGATGGGAGTAACCCAAATAAACCTAAGCTCCCTGCGTCAAGGCAGAAAAGAGAAATCAATGTTATCCAACAGAACTCTGTGAGTGATCCCTGCTGGAACTCTATGTGTGATTCCTGATAGACATCGCAGGCTATCTTGCAAGATTCAGACAAAATGGTGTCAGCAGGCCACGGAAAATCCATGGTGGTGACCACAGCGTCACTGCCTGCCCCGGCTGGGCCAAGTTGCAGCATTGTCGGGCATAGAGCCGTGGGGGCAGTGCGCGCAGTGACTCGTCCACTGTGGGGTGCTGTCAGCCAACTACCGGATGACCTGGAACTCAGCACAGGTGTTCCATCTGGCACAGACCCTCCGTGATAGGGTCTTGCTCTGCCAACTTCTCAACAATCTCTGGGCGCATTCCATCAACCTCAAGGAGATCAACCTGAAGTTGCAAATGTCCCAGGTAGCTGCCCAGAGAAGCAGGCAGGTGCATATTTGTCAGTGTGCAGATCATTACAACATGCCAGTCGACCTAAAGCTTACATTCAATAGACTGGGAACACCTGTAAAGGTGATTAGAGGCCATCTCAAAAGCCTCCATCCCTCTCAGACAGCCCAGCAAGCTAGCTAGAGTATCACACCTGCACGGCAGAGCCTGGCAAGCTACCCCTGGCATACTCGATATGCCAAAAACAGTGAAAACTACGGTCTTCATTCCCCTGACCATGAAAGAGTCCCCAATATGCCACCAGGCTACACTAATGTGTGTATGTGACTAGTATGTGGCAGGAATGAATGGAGACGTTACTGGCACCCACTCGAGCAAATCAATAAACAGTGGGATGACAGTGATACAGTGATACAGTGATGATCCCAGTTCACCCTGTCATTCAGAGCAGGAATATAACTAAGTGACTGCTTGGCTATGTGAGATACAAAAATGAATGAGGCAGTCAGTAAAGGTTTCATTGTGGGGTAGAAGTGGAAGGAAATCTTCAAAAATTAAATTTAGCATGTCTGAGCATGAAGCTAAAAGTAAGCCTGAGTACCATCAAATGGACCCACAATCAATAGATACACACACAAATATATATGTGTGCACATATATATTTGTATACATATATATTTGTAGGTGTAGATATTTATATCTTATCAGTAATTTATGCAGAGTTTATCTGTGCTAATTTCAAAATATTATCATCCCTAACCTTAGGTATGGCAATGCAACAAATATAATGAAAAAAGCTCCAAGTTCATTGTTCTACCATGTAGATGAGCTATGCAAATAAGCATTATAGAAAATTCAGGTTACAGTAAATGTTTGGGGAAGATGCGTTTGGATGACAGCAGGCAGTGCTTTAGGACTACTACTGGCATTGTGCTCAGGTGTCACTCTTTGTGATTCTCGGGAACCATGCAACACCAGGGAACAAGTTGTGGTCAGCCATACCAGGAAAGTCCCTTAACTCCTATACTATCTTTGGAATTACAGTGAATTTTATACTTTGAGGCCTGGCAAGGGTAAGTGGCTAACAATGTTTAAGAAGTCTCATCTGTTCTTCTTTTTATTTCAAACTACAAGATAGTAATTTTAAGTGTTTTACTCTCTGGTTGAATGAGAAACACAGGAAATGAAAGTTAAAGAAAGGTAAGGGGATTTAAAATATTATAAATTTCTGTATATATTGCTTTCAGATATAGGAAATGTAAGTGATTGATGACACAGCAGGGACATCACCATAACATTGATGGTGTAAAATATATCAGAATATTTTCCAAATTTTATTGGTGTAGAATTTAAACCATTACAATTTGCAGTTTAGCATTTTAAGTCCCATTAATTGTAGAATAAAGTCATGCTTCATTTTTGACAATTAAATACAATTTTACTGGAAGGGAGAAAGAACTCTGAATTGGACTCAAAGGAGAAATCTTCTTTAAAGGTCACCCTTATTAAATGGCATGACAATTTGATTATGCCATTCATGCTCAATACTCTGGTCTATTCCCCATGCAGTGGCTGGAGTAACACTTTAAGAAATGAAAGTCAGAGCATATTACCCTTCTACTCAACTCTCCTCCAAGCCTCCACATAGACCTCTGAATAAGAACCAAAGTCATTAGAACAGTTGATCCAAACATACAAGGCCTGTGCCCTGGCCTTTACCTCTCAACATTACTGTATTACCTTGTCCTTGCCCTCATGAACACAGCTACAAGAACCTACTTTCTCCCACACATGAGATACTTACCCTTCACTAGGGCCTCTGCTGGCTCTTTTCCTGTCCTAGATATGCTACTTTCCCACCACAGATATTCACAAGGTGAACTCTCTTCTCATATATCTGCTCAAATTATAACATCTTGGTTAATCTTTTCCTAGAAACCTTACATAAAACTGAACACAGATTAATAGCACTGTCTCAAGACTCTTTGTTCTCCTCTATTTTAACACTTTTCCCATAGCATTGGAAAACTGCTCTAGAGATTGTACAGAGATTAACATGCCTACTTTGCAGATGGCTGATCTGAATTCATCCTTGGTATGGCATATGGTCCCTAGGACAGCTCTGGAAGTAAACTCAGAGCGTAGCCAGCTATGGTACAAAACAAACAAAAAACAAAGAAAAATGTATTAAAGTAACTTTGCATCATATTATTATGTGATATTAGGTGAATGTTATTAACAAAGTAATATTTAAATATGCTATATTAAATTCATCGCTAAAATTCCAGTTCTTTCACCACACAATTGACCCCTTTCATGTAATTTATTTACTCCCCATTCATTTCTCTTACTTTCTCCTTCAGTAATTACTAAGTGTTGTAATAGTCACTGTCACTGTCACTGTCATCCCATTGCTCATCGATTTACTCGAGTGGGCAATGTAATGTCTCCATTGTGAGATTTGTTGTTACTGTGTTTGGCATATCAGATATGCCACAAGTAGCTTGCCAGGCTCTGCTATGCGGGCGAGATACTCTTCGTAGCTTGCCAGGCTCTCTGAGAGGGGCAGAGGAATCCAACCCAGGTCGGCTGTGTGCAAGGCAAACGCCCTACCGCTGTGCTATCACTCCAGCCCGTTATAATACTTTAAATGTTTATTTATTTTATGTTTTGCATTCACATCTGGTTATTCTCAGCCCTTACTCCTGGCTCTATACTCAGGGGTCACTCCTGAAAGTGTTAAGGGGACCATATGAAATACTAGAGATCTATCCCTGGTCAGCTGCATGTAAAGCAAACACTCTACCCACTGTACTATCTCTCTGGCCCCTAAAGGTTTATTTTTGCTTTATTTTTATTGTTTGGTCTCTATCAACACATAGAAGTCAAATGTTAAAATCTTATAAAATATGTGAATTATATTTCTTGCATTACATTTATATCATTAATTTTTTCATCTTCACATCACACTGAGAAACTTTGTTTCAAGATTAAAGTGCTATTTTGAAGTTTTATTCATTTTTTTCCTGTTAAAGAGTAGCCCCCACAGGAAATGCTCAGTAAATATTGAATAACTGCTTATTATATCTTCCCCTGCTCCTACAGCAGGCTTTCTTCACTGGGGCCCCTCAGAGGTGGGCAGTTTGAATTTTCTTCCCTGCCCCGAGCAGAGCCCCAGCAGCCAAAAACCTCCAGAACCCAGCCACAGCCATGCTCAAGGCCACTATCCAAATACCTGGACGAGCCTCACCCATGAAGGAATCAGCAGAGGAAACCAGGTATGTGGGACCTGTGGCTGAGATCTCCAATCCTGCTCAGGTAGTGACTGGGCCTCCTCCACCCAGGTCCCCCATTTTCCAGTAGCTTGGCAGCCACACCCACAAACCGTCCTCATAGTAATCTCATCAACGGCCAAGATCCAGGGACTATAAAACAAAGCTCCAAGAAGAGAGCGATGCAGAATCTCGAATGGCAGAGCCTGGCAAGCTACCCGTGGTGTATTTGATATGCCAAAATCAGTAACAATAATTGCCTCATTCCCCTGACCCTGAACGTGACAGGGACGAATGAGACATTACTGACTCCGGCTCAAGCAAATTGGTGAGCAATGTGACGACAGTGATACAGTGATACAGTGATATCTTCCCCTTATAGGAAGAGCATGAATACTGAGAAGAAAACTAATGTACTTCAGTTTTAATCTTAGGCTATCAATAGCTCAAAAGAGCACTGCTCTTCCACTTACATAAGAACAAGAGCAGAAAAGTCCAAATCTTCACAATTGGTTCTTAATCCATCCAAGAAAACAAAATAATCCTGAATCTAAGAGAGAAATATGCACAGTCCCTAAGGAATATGGGAAAGTATGCACTTTCTTGATGGAGACTTATTTTGTAAGAAACATTCAGAAGAAATCAACTCCTGCTGTTAAAAATTGCAAATATTGATCCTGCCCCACTGAGATATATGGACCTGGTGGATGAGACTATTGCTGCAAGGGAAAATGCATTAACTTGCAGAATCTTCTTCAAGAGATAAAAGATGCTCATAATTAAAATGCAGAAAGATTTGGGGAATTATACTTCTTGATAAAGAACTATAGAACAAAAACTCCAGACCTGTGAGATATGTGAACGCTTAGATTGCACCTTCATTTCTCTCCCTCAAGGAGAGTACCTGGAGAAAGGCAACAGATGCAGCCACTTTTCCAGTCATTTGTAAAGACACATTTCAGATGGAAGAAAATATGTGGACCAAGAAGAATTAGACAAGACCTATATTTAGAATTGAAGATTTCATGACTCCTCTTTTACTAATCAGCAGTGCAAATATACAGATAACAATAAAAATGCATATAAGCAAAAACAGCTTCAATTTATATGACAAAAAACAGTGTGATCTTTAAAAGAACAAGTTGTCTACCAATAACCTGTGTGCATACTGTCTTCAAATGCATGAAGAGCATTTACTAAGGTAACCATATTTTGTACATTATAAAAATGAACAAATAAAAACTCAAACCATATAACAAGTTTTAATAAAATAATGTAATTATGAAATGCTATATCCATCTACATGTATGTTCCTATGTTAAGACCATGGCAAAACTAAACCAGAAATCAATATCTAAATATATATAACATATAATTGAGGAAATTAAAGAATGTATAGTTGTAAAAAACTAAAGCTCACTGAGGGGCATGTGCACTCGCAGGCTCTGTCTCACCACCCGCGTTTGGTGCTCTGGAACCGCAGTGTGTGAACTGGATCTGGACGGCCGTTGGCCAAGGGCAGGCGAAGGAAGAACTAGGACCAAGCTGGTTGCTAATTAGTTACCCTTTATTCAATCTTCCATCTTTCTCATCTCCCGCACTCCCAGCTCCGGCCTCTCTCTGGATCAACTGCAGCCTCTCTGGCTTCTCTGTCTCTCCTCCTACTTCTCTCTCCCACCTTGCCCCCTAGGCTACACCCAGTCAGGTAGCAAAATCAACATAAGAAAGCCCTTCCTAGAATAAAACTCAACAAGGAAACACTGACTCTGAAAGAAGAAATTGAAGAGAGAGGCCTAATAGACCTATACAGGGCCTTACACCACAAAAAGAAAGAATACACATTCTTTTCCAGTGCACACGGAACATTTTCTAAAATAGACCATGTACTGGGCCCCAGAACATACCTCAATAGAATCGGAAAAATAGTAATTGTATCAACCATCTTTTCAGACCATGATGCGCTGAAGATAGAAGCTAACCACTCACCGACACAGAGAATCAAATCAAACACCTGGAAATTAAACAATTCAATTCCCTCAGAGAAGGGATCACCAACTATAATGTAGTCAAAGACCATATGGGGGAAGGGAGTTTCGGGCTGAATGAGGGCTAGAGACTGAGCACAGAGGCCACTCAACACCTTTATTGCAAACCACAACAGCTAATTAGAGAGAGAGAACAGAAGGGAATGCCCTGCCACAGTGGCAAGGTGGGGTTGGGGGAGATGGGATTGGGGAGGGTGGGAGGGATGCTGGGTTTACTGGTGGTGGAGAATGGGCACTGGTGAAGGGATGGGTTCCCAAACTTTGTATGAGGGAAGCATAAGCACAAAAGTGTGTAAATCAGTAACTGTACCCTCACGGTGATTCACTAATTAAAAATAAATAAATTTTTAAAAAATAAAATAAAAAAGAAAGCCCTTCCTGAGGGCAGGGCATTCCAAAGTCCTTCCTGACTCTTAAGGTTTTTTATCTTTTCCTTAGTCCAAACACTTATTAACATCTTAATACTAGTGACTTTTGTATGGACATAGCAAAAGATACATTGAGGCTTGCAAGGCAGCTCTCCTGGCAACATCTTGCCACAGACTCAGACCACAGCACTCAGGCCAGATTAATCATTCCTCACCTAGCAGGGTCCAAATCTAGTTACCACTGTTTGGATCATGACAACATTTGTCCATAATCAAGCTCTTAACTTATAGTTAAGCATTAGGCACTTTGGCCAGGCCCATCTCGATGCCAGGGTAGCACACAACTCACTGCTTACCCTGGGTCCGTCTTGTTCCTCGTCGGGAACCTGCTTTTGGGGGTGCTAGGAAGTAAGGGCAGCTGAGGCTTAGGTTGAGAGAACAGATGCCCAGGAGGAAAATATCATGTAGAGTCAAATGACTCCCAGGTTATAAAAGCATAGCATTTGCTAAATCTTCCTGTGTCCATACAAAAAGGACATTGCTATGAATAAACTATGCAAAGGACTCAAGGAGAAGAGAAAAACAATATTTACAAGTCAACAGAACACTAAGAAAGAAGCTACAAATAAACAAAGAGGCATGGGAGCACCGTGAAGGGAGTAACCCAATAAACCTAAACTACCTGAAGCTATGTTATCCTACATATAGTTAAGTAAATGAGTTCAAAAAGTCTCACTAAAATAAAACTATCTTGATATAAATGCATCAAAATTTGAAGGATAATGTTAATGTAGAAATAAGAGAGAAATTTATATCATTAATGTTTTCTTTAAAAATAAAAGTACTTTATTTTTAAATACTTTTATACTTAAAGAAAAGTGGGAATGGAAAAAAATTGAACCCAACATAAGTTGAATGAGTAAAAGAATAAATATAAGGCCTGATGTTTATAACATAAAAAATGAAAAATCAGTATGAAAAAAGCAATAAAATCTATATCTGGGTCTTTTTAAGTAGGAACATTATTGCCGTCTCTATTCTAACAGGCTAACTAATGAGAAAGTGAAAGAGAATACAAAAATTGTATATAAACTAGTATTATAAAATCAATTTTAAAATATTGTAAGCTATTTTATGACTATAAATCCCACAATCTAGGTAAAATGAACCAATTCCTCAAAAGATACAAACAGCAAATCACACTCAAGACCAGTAGATAACCTGAGTAAACAAGATGTTTTTTAAAAAAATTGAATTTGATAGCTAACTTAATTTAATAAATTCTTTTAGCAAAGAAAATTTCAAGTTTAGATTGTCTTACAGAACCTAAAACAACAATAGTCTCGGTATAAATTTAGAGAGTTCATCTAAAATGTCATTCTTTTCAGTAATATAATATAGAAACTGCTCTGATAGGTGTGAATCACTACACAGAACATATTAATTTCTGAAACATGAATGCTTTAGAATTTATGGAGTACCATGTAGACTTATTAAACCATTGTTATTTCTAAGAAACTAAAAGGAAGTTTGAATCTAAGCAGCATTTAGAGATTGAGAAATTACAGACACTCCTGAGACTGGGAAAATAAAACCTATTGTAGACATAGCTGAGTTTATTTAGGATTCTTGATACTCTTGTTGAAACAGAAACTATTACCAAGAAGTCAAGGTGAGGACTAACAGTTGGAAGTAGCTGATATATTAATAAGAGGGAAGGGGAGAAAAAATTTTTGATCGTATGATTTTAACATACTCTAATATCCTTCACAGATGAACTGCTCAAAGGATAAATGACAGCAATGAATTGCAAATCTACAAATTTTTTGATGTGCATGGTGAAATGTGTGACAGCATTTGAATGATATCATCTGGATATTGTTATCAGGATGCCAATGTTAATCTTTTCACTACATACAATCAAAAATGATGTAGATGGCATGAAAAAAATCCAGGGATAGGTATTTTATTAACTATATCAGTCCCAATTACTATGAAACAATGGGAATGTGGGGAGGAGATGAAAATAAGTTTATACAAATTTATATTTCACAACAAGCGATATATTTATATGTACTTGAGTAGACATAGTTGTCTCATTCTTTATTTGACAGCTTCTGTTTGTTTCTTTGTTGTGAATTTAGTGATATCAAAGCTGAATTCAAAGTAATATCTATAATATCTATATATCAAGACCAACTTACATTCTCCCAAAAACTATTTGGGCCTGAGATATTTTCTCAGCTTATTTAAGCTTCATTTTGCCCCATAATTTATCACTTCATAACGGCCATATAACAATTAATCTATGCTTAAGAAATAATTTAATATTGCATTTACGTCAAACCACCAATTTAATATCTCATAAATAATTTATACTAATATCCTATGTAGTTTTCATATTATCCTGTTTTTAACATTCTTAAAGTTACTTTCGTGGATTTAAATGCTATTCACAATGGATTTATTTATTTATTTATTTTTTTATTATTGAATCACCATGTGGAAAGTTACAAAGCTTTCAGACTTGTCTCAGTTATACAATGCTCGAAAACCCATCCCTTTATTAGTGCACATATTCCACCTCCAAGAATCACAGTATACCTCCTCCCCACCCCCCACCCCCACAATCCCCCACCCCGCCTGTGTAGCTAATACATTTCACTTTAGTTTCTCTTTACATTGATTACATTCACTATTTCAACAAAAAACTTACTATTATTGTTTGGAGTTTCCGCACTCCCACCAAAGTTGGACCTGCTGAGAAGGAAGCATTTGATAATTTGTTTTCCATTGCTGAGAATGAAGTGATATGAGGTTGTGTGGTTGCAATAGAGTCCATGTGGTTTTGGATTTTTGTATTTCAGTATTTTAGTAATTAAGTCCAGAGAAATTTCTGCCAGAAGTTGCATCATTGCAAGCTCGTACCTCTCTGCTACTTTATATTCCACATATGAGTGTAATCTTTCTATGTCTGTCTCTTTCTTTCTGACTCATTTCACTCAACATGATACTTTCCATGTTGATCCACTTATATGCAAATTTCATGACTTCATCTTTTCTAACAGCTGCATAGTATTCCATTGTGTAGATGTACCAAAGTTTCTTTAACCAGTCATCTGGTTTTGGGCACTCCGGTTTTTTCCAGATTGTGGCTATTGTAAACAGTGCTGCAATGAACATAAAAATGCAGATGTCTCACAATGGATTTTTTAATTTGTCACTAGACTTTATGGGGAAAAACATACAGGCAGTATTTTCTCCAAGTTAGCACTGTAGTTTTGTGAAAGTATTAGAACTTTTAAATAAATAAAATCAAAATCTTCATAAAGAAGCACATGTTAAAATTAAGCAGAAACAACATCACAAAAACAAAGCATTTGAAACAATTAAAGAACCTAATTTGAAGAACACCAGTATTCTGCAGTAATAAAGACTATCCACAAAGAATGCAAGCACATCTACAGGTCATTTTGTCATGAAGTGCCTTGCTTCCCTGGGCTCTCTGACCTACTCCCACTCAGTTCGGTGCCCGTTACCTTGGGCGGTCTGCCGGCACCACACTTTCCAGGTGGCTCAGTCCTTTCTCATTTGCCACATTTCTCACTATATGGCATCCCTTGACAATTCAAGTCAAGTGATTTTTCTTTCTAGGGAAAGCCACTAGCATGCTGTGTTTTAGAAGAAGAGAGGAGCAAATTTAAAAGTCAAACAATAAGAATTTTAAGAGATAGTGAACCCTTTACTAGGTAAGGAATTTGCATTTAAAGTTTTCCACATTTCATCCAGAGGTATAATTAGGGATTTTTCTGATACGAGGTGATTTTTAAACTATTTCTGAACTTGATGGGATGTATGAAGGAGAATAGTTCTGTACTTCATATGCTACTTCTCTAATATTCAGGAAATTTATTAATAATCTGGAAAATTTTTAATTAAAATTCATTTGTTTTCTTAACACCTTTCATGAACGTGTTCCATTCTTAATCTGGCATTGCTTTCTGAAACTAATCTGCATCACTTTACTGATTATGTGAGATGCTAATAAAGAAAAATAAATTCAAGTGGAAAGTTAATTGCTAATTAGAATTATGTGATACTAGATTATATATTGTCTTGTTTTCCTATAAAATTAGAATTAAACAAAATTTAAAAGCTATATTTGTTACATCAAAAGTCATATATACACACAAGATTTTTTTTAAAAATACATTCTTATAATATAATCACTTCCTTTGGTTTGGTATTTGGAGATACAACCAGTAGTGCTCAGGCCTACTCCCAACTCTGTGCATGGGGCTCACTCCCACTTGTGCTCAGGGGACCAATGTAGTATTGGGGATAGGACCAGGGTCCCTACATGTAAAACCTGCACTTAGCCCCTTGATTGAGCTCTCCAACCTCTCAAATGCGTTGTTATTATTATTATTATTATTATTATTATTATTATTATTAATTACTAACTTTTTGTTCTTTTGGCTTACAATACTATTAGCAATGGCACCTCATGAATTCTCAAATTTTTAATGTAGACTGGGAGATAATTAGCAAGCTAGATATATATTCAGATGAAATAAATAGATGGAATACTATGATAGAAACTCAAAAATAGATTATTTGTGGAAATATCAAGAAGATGGTCTTTTAAACTTGTTAATTACCCTTAAATTTTATAGAAGTAATTTCAATCATACCTTTACAGATTCCTTATTTACTACTCCAGGTTTATGTGCTATAAAACATAGATATAAAAATGTTTATCCAATAGTAATTGAAAGATATAATTTCAGTTAAGTCATCAGTATTGAGATACATTCTTTCTATACCTTTAATCACTATATGGATCATCTGTGATATTGTCTTTATTTTTTAAGAAAGTTAAAAAGTTTTAAAATATGTCTTTTTCTTAGCTCTAAGATGCTAGAAATTAAATCTTGAACTTCCATGAAACTGTAAGGTTTGTAGCACAATCTAAACATTCATTTGGCATTTTGATCTAATCTCTTCCGGGATGAAGAGTAGTTTTCCACGTGGTGCTCAGCAGAACCTGGGGTCCCTCCCAAGAATTCTTGGGCAACTAGGCCTGAGATTTATGCCAGGGTCCAAGAATATGACGCTGCTCAGGTCTTCAGTGACTAATTACCTACACCATCCTTGTGGTACAGACCTTCAGGACTATGCCTGTATGGGTATTTGGGGGACCAGGTGGTGCTGGGGACCAAACTAGGATTCACCATACACAACCCCTGGACTATATATCCAGGGGTTGTGACTATATATCCAGGTCTAGCCTTATATCTTAATATATAGTCTGCAAGAGAAAGAATGGCTTAGACACCACTCTAAATTTGGCATCAAAGGAAAATCCACTACGTAGACCCAAGGGATCAACATTCTGAAATGGCTGAGATTATATGACATTACTTGTAATTTTCTATTTAAAATATGCAGAACAAATGCCAAATGAAGTTAACTGCATTAATCCTGAAAAAGAAAGAATTCAAATGCTGTGCTTTATCGCTTTATCTTCTATTAGCTTCCTTGGTGCTCTGTTCCTTCCCAATCACTAGGTTAAGTTTGAACACAAGTGAAGGTTACACTGAATAGATTGTCAGATTTAATTTGCTGTCATTTGACAAGTGATGAACATGCAAATTTAACATTGTCATTTATTATAATAGTTCCTCATTTTTGTATCCTTTCAATAGAATGATTTCTGAAATTAACTATATTGCTTAAGCTTAAAATATCTCATCATCTTCAAAAATATTTTTCTATTTTTTCTGGTGGATCCATAAAATTTTCCCTTTGTCTATCCATCTGATCCAATAAACTTTTAATATTATTTAAGTTAATAATGAAATTAAATGAGTCAGTTCAAATTTCTAATGGGGCTACAAAATTTTGAAACAACTGCATTATTGTAAAATAGATTAATAAATTAATACATTTATTATAAGATAGACATTACCAGAAATCCAGAAATACTTATCACTAAATATAAAAAAAAATAAGGCTAGAGTAATAGTACAGCAGGTATGGTGTTTGCGTCCACCAGCCAACTTGGGTTCAGTCCCGGCATCTCATATGGTCTCTTGATACAACCAGGAGTGATCTCTGAGTGCAGAGCCAGGAGTAAATCCCGAGCACCACTGGCTGAGGCCCCCTCAAAAACATAACAACAAAATTTCTAAGCTAACTGATTTGTATGAGTTAAATTTATTTGAATTAAGAACAAGCTACCATTATGTTTCACTTAGTCCATGGAACATCAGAAATTAAAGAATTAAAGTTTAATGGAGAACTATTGCAACTTTGTGATTTTTTTCTATGCCAAAGTATATCTAATTTTATCCATTTTTTTCTTTTTAACTTCCAGTTCTTCCTGACTGAGAAACTCTTCCTAAAAATCTTTTTCACAAAATATGAATTCTATGAGAATTTAAGAACAGTCCTTTAAAGGTTATTCAGGAATGTGATAAGCAATGTGGGAGTCTCAGAGAAGCAATAGAGAGAGAAGTGGATGAGAATATTCTGAAATGCAAGGAAATCTAAATGTTTAACTTTTGACTAAACTTTAAAGCTGAAATTATATTAAAGATATATCAAGTTCTGAATCAGGTGAAAGGAAATAATCATTTTCTAAATAACTCTTCCTAAAGATACAAACGCACCACATATCATTCATCCTAACTTCCATCAAGATGAAAGATAACTAGAATTCATTGTCACCTACTAAAATGCAAGTGTTTTTATAATTCCCGAGGAAAACACCCGGACCTCAGCCGGCACTAAAATGAAATGACAACCTAGTTTGTCATCGCAAGAATGTGACTGTATTCTGCTCATTATACCTTACTCTCTATTATTGAACAGAACTGGATGATCTTTATTTCATTTACTTTAATCAGAAGGCTCTTCTAAAATGCTTCTGGTTACTATTTGGTTTGAATGAAGCACTTTATTAAAAATGCTGGATGTTTCCACTTAACATAACCTGAATAGCTGAAAGGGAAATAACTGCACAGGCATAAAATGGCATAATAAATCAAAGGACACCCTTTTCCTTCTAAACATTTCCAAGGTTAGTTTTCATCTTAATAGAATTGCTGATCCGTCAACTGATCAACTCTAGAGATGCTCGTGACTTCTTTCAGTGAAAAGAGTGATGCCAAAAATAATGAGAAATAACCCTTTGAGCCTTGTCTAAAAGCATTTTTGTTTTGCCGCACATGCTTTGTGTGTATTGAAAAATCTTTCCCCATCTTCAAAGTAAAATTCCAATTGATTAAAAATAAAGTGCCTAGCTGGTTCATATTTCTAAGTGTCATAAAACCAACTGCCCACTGTAGTATAGATAATTTTCAGGATCGACTTGAAATTGTAAAACAAAATTGTAATGGTGGTGACCGCACTTGATTAGAAATTTCTAGCTTCATGAGAAACTCTAAGGTGTTACTAGCATTTGAAAGACAAAAAACTCTGTGCAACCAAAGTAAGAACAATAGTCATTCTGCATTAATGATAATTAGAGACCTCAATATGAACCCTATCTCTTCTGAAAAATGAGAGATGGGAGACAGCTAGCTTTTCTCCTACCATATTTTCTTTCCAAGCTATTGGTAGCAGTCTCATAGATAACAGAATTTTGAAATCCCTCCAGACACAGTAACAGTCATCTGACAATTCTCATTTAATTCTGAGGAAAAGGCAAGGATTCTTTAAAGAGCATAGGAAACCAAGATTGGGTTATATCACATCACCAAGAACGAAATTCTTTAATTAAAAAGGTAGCACAACAGAAGATATTCAATCAGTTTTAAAATGAGGCGCGCAGGGTCCTGAGCCATAGTAGAGCAAGTAAGGCTTTGTTTTGCAGGTGGCCAACCCAGTTCAATCCTTGGCATCCCATTGAGTCCCCCAAGCTGGTCATGAGTAATTCCTAAAGAACGAGCCAGGAGTAACCCATGAGCATCACCCTGTGAGTGTGTGTGTGTGTGTGTGTGTCACACCCACAGTGCTCAGGGCTTACTCCTGCTCTAGACCCAAACTCAGAGATCACTCCTGGAAAGGACCAGCGGTGGCTAAGGTGCCTACAGGGTAGCTAAGAAATTGAGAAAGCAAAGGCAGCGCCATTAACAGGCTCAGAAAGGAGCCAGAAGCAGCTAGGCCTGGATTTGGGTTCCAGAATTCCTGGAATTGAACATAGATACATGGACTTGAGAACTGAGTCATGGTTTCCCCAAAGTGAGATAGCCATGGTGAGCTCAACTGAATTACCAATCAGTTGCAGGTAGGGAAGCCCCGAGACCCCCTCCATGTAATCCTTATGTAACTCCATCTTATAACCAATCAGCTAAGTACAAGTAGTGAAAACCCCTCAGACTGCAGCCAAGAGGGTGGTCCGCAAAAGTCACTGTTATATAATGTTATGGTATAAAAGCCCCTCTTTTTTAGAACTCAGAGCCACTCGTTCAAGAAAGCTACCATTGTGTCCCTGAGCATGATGAGGGCCTGTTCGAGCTAGCCAATAAAAACCTTGTGCTTATTGCATCACAACCTGTCTTCCTGTGACTCTTTCGGTGGGATCTTGGCCCATTTTAACAGTGCCAGTATAGAAACAGGTATATTCTTATGTTAGGCCATCTCAGCCATCTCCGCTGAAATTATATGCCTCAATTTCTCTAACTAGAAACCAAGTTGTTGTTTATGTTGGGACAGAGGAGAGCTGTGAAGAACCACATCTGGAGGCGCTCAGGATCCATCCCAATAGTGCCCCATGAACCATGTGGTGTGGAGGAAGAAACTAAGACTCCCACATATAAAACACGTCCCCCAAGCCTTTGAGTGATCTCTCTCTCCCTGGAAATCAAGTTTTCTCCATCACATAAAATAGAAAGAATTCAATAAAATCCAATGTAAACCTTCTTGGATGTGTATATTTCACTTTTCCAGTTATCAAATTTCAAGTTCTCAGAGAGCCAATATTTCAAAAGTGAGTCTTGGTGTTGGAGGGCCAGGCAGTGACAGAGATTGAACTCTGTCAGCTGCATAAAACTAGCACCTTAATCCCTTGACATCCTATGGCCCTTCTCTGGGAGCGTCTATACAAGATGCTTTGCTCCCCTTCTAGTGAAGATAATGAATCAAAACATAAGACTCCCAGCACTCCTGTGCACTTGTCAGTTTCAACTCTCCCACCAGTCCTTATAGTCTGAAGTACATATGTTATGTCCTTCCTCAAGTACCTTAGTATTTTAGGCTTTCCATGCCTACAGTGTCAAGCATATACAGAGTCTTTCAAAAAGGTAAGAAATACAGGTACCGAGAGGCTTTCATATTTGTTCCTGTAGCTACTTTAAGCACCCAGTTCTTATCCAGAGTAATCATTTCCAACTATCATTTTCATAGTGGTCCCTTCTCTATACCAACTGCCTTCATCCTCCCTCCGCACCCCACACTTGAGACAAGCTTCCAACCATGGACCAAACCTCCTGATGCTTGTTTCTAATGTCCTGAGGTATTAGTCTCAAAATTTTTTTTAATATCCCACCAATGTGGGAGGGAAATTCAGGACGTTGGTGGTGGGGTATGTACACTAGTGGAGAAATGGGTGTTGGAACACTATACGACTGAAACCCAATCATAAACAACTCCAACTCTGTAACTGTTGGTATACAACTTGGTATCTCACGATGATTCAATTTAAAAAATTAATAAGACAGCAGGGAAAGCAAGATCTCAGGCAAACAGAGCATCATTCCTCGAGAAACGCTGAATCTTATTCCCTCACAGAATGGCAGGAGCGAAGACGCCAGGAACTGACGTGTCTCTAGCTGGTTTGCTCCTCTCATCCCATCCTTCTATCTCTTGGAGTTTGTCTCTCGCTTCTCCAGCCTCTATGGGCTTCTCTCAGCCTTGCTGTCAAAGCTCAAAAAAATCGTGAGTCAGTCAACACTTTAAAGCTGTTACCTCTCAGATGGAGATTTAAAGCAAAGTTTTGGAGAGCATAGAACAGAGATGATGAAACTATGGACCCCGAGTACTCTTTGCACTCCAGTAGTTCTGCTGCCAGTGTAGGCACCCAAGAAGCAAGAGTTGGGCAGGGATTTGAATACAAGCTACAGATGCTTTGTTTTTTCCCTTTTTATAAATTTAATTCTGCTGTGGCTAAACTATGTCTCTTTCTATTCATACATTCTGTCTTTTTTGGGCAGGAGCATACTCCCAAGCAGTGCTCAGGAGGTCTGAGACCCTAACAGGAATCCTTGGTCAATGGGGCTGGTATTTCAATGCAAGTATTTGAGAATATAGTGATGCTTGGTCCCTGCTGTGCTGGGACTTAGCCAGGCTACCCGGGCAGTGCTTGGGACCCTCCAGGGGTGCATCCAGTGTTGTTTTTAGGACTCTGTGTTGCTACAGACCAAACCTATGTCCTGCTTTCAGAGAACACACATCTTAACCCATAAATCATCGACCTGCCCTTCCAGCTTTTCTCAATATAAACAGTATTCCCATCACATGAATTATTCAGAAGACAACTCAAACGTGGATCTTTGTTTAAAAGTATGTTCTTCCATTCAATTCATATCTAATCACTAGACTCCTGTGAACACTTTTCTTCCTAGACAAAATAGCAGCCTTTTCATGGAGGGATGTTCTGAGAATTTCTTCAAATTCCGAATGAGACTGTGCAACTTTCCCTACAAAACACACCATTGATAAGGAAAGGAGCAGCATGAGGCCACACTGAATTTCTATTTCAAATGTTGGCTTGGTTCAGTCACAAACTAGCAGTTTTGCCCACATCTGCCATCCACAATGCATGATTCTCTCTCTCCCTCTCTCTTTCTCCCAGTCTCTCTTCTCCCTTCCCTCTCTCTCTATTTCTCTCTCCCTCCCTTCCACCTCTCTTTTACTGATTTTTCACTATTAGAGACACAGTTAAAAAGCTGTTCATGATTGGGTTTCAGTCACACAGGTTCAAACACCCATCCTTTCACCAGTGTGCATTTTTCACCAGCAGTGTCCACTGTTTTCCTCTTGCCACCTTCCTCCCCAGCGTGCTTCTATGGCATGATGCATGATTTTAAAAATTCAAGGGCTGAGATATGGCTCAGTGGTAGAATGCTCACCTTGCATGCATGTGTGAAGACACAAGTTTGATTTCCAACTCTGGTATCCTCAGCAAGCACTACAGCCCATATCCCAATCCACTACAACCAAGTGTGTGACCCCTGGCACATCAACATCAACATTCCACAACAATAACAAAGGGAAGACATCGGAGCATATATACACATATATAATATGTATATTATATGTATGTTGTTGTTGGCAGAGAGTCTCTTGCCCGCACTCCTGGCTGTCTTCCCCGGGGCCCCTCAGAGGGGATGGGCTCCAGCTTCCCTCCCCACCCCGAGCAGAGCTCCCGGCGGCCAAAGACCACTGGAACCTAGCTATAGCCATGCTGGAGGCCCCTCTCCACACGTTCGGACAGGCCTCATGCATGAAGGTACCGGCAGAGGAACCCAGGTGTGTGTAATTCCATCAATGGTCAGCACCCAGAGACTTAAAAGCGAGCTCCCAGAAGCGGTATCTTGTAGCCTACTTCTTCCTCTGGGAGAAACTGGCAATCTTCTGAGAGTTTCCTGCCCACATGGGACAGCCTTGCAAGCTTCCCATGGTGTATTAATATGCTAAATCCAGTAACAAGCTGGATCTCATTCCCCTGACCCTGAAAGAGCCTCCAGTGAGACATCATTGGGAGGGCTGAGCCGAGAGAGACTTCTAAGATCTCAGGGAAAGGACGAATGGAGAGGTTACTGAGCTCACTCGAGAAATCGACGATTAACGGGGATTTTGTGATTCGTGATTTCGTGATGTTGTTGTTAGTGTGTGGTATATATATATATATATATATATATGACATATATATATATGTCATATTATGTGTAGTTCAGCAAACTTACATAAAAATATTTCTTCTGCGGCTTTAAGAGTCTCAAAATTGTTGATATTAAGAATATATCATGTCTGGCCTCTCGGTGTCTGTGTTGCAAGTCATGATGCCCAAAAGTATAGAGAGAGTATGGGGAATATTGTCTGCCATGGAAGCAGGGGAGGGTGGGAAAGGTGGGGTATACTGGGGATATCGGTGGTGGGGAATGTGCACTGGTGGAGGGATGGGTGTTTGATCATTGTGTGATTATAACCCAAACATAAAAGCTTGTAATTATCTCTCTGTGGTTCAATAAAATAAATATATATAATGTCTAAAAGGTGAGCAAAAAGACAAAATTTTAAAAACATAAAAGGCAGAAACAAATCATAAAATTTATAGTGAAATATTTGCATTACAACATGTGGCTTTGAGAGCTGAAACACTGATCATGAAAGTTTGAGTTCAGTAGTACCTAGGGCAATATACCTTTAAATTCTATTGCATGGTTTGGTTGGTTTAATAACATAAACAAAAAATAAAGTACCAAAAATTCAAAAATAATTTGTAAAAATGACACATTTTCTAAGAAGACATCTTTCCCTGAAGAATTTTTAAAGTCATATCTTTTCAACATTGGGGGTTTGAAAGAAATGAGGGAATTAAAATTCTACCTCTGAAAATGCAGCACAACTTGCTGAAAATAATTATTTGGTGACAGAAATAAATGCATCTAAGAGCATGTGAGTATAATTATGTACCACAGGTAGTAAATGTCACGTTATGTTTCAATGATTTTATGGATATCAAACTCATCTGTATGCTATTTCTAATAGCACTTTTATGACTAAAACTAATAAATATAGGAAACTGTTCTGATTTTTAATAATACATGGTTTCTTATGGCAGTAGTTTATTTTGGCTGCTATAAAATGATAAATCTGAAGGCTAAGGTTAAAGCCAGCCCTGAAAAATAACCTAAAATATTAAATGCTTTCCCTGTCCTAGATCTTCCGAAAGTCATTATTGCATTTTTTGAAAGTATACTTTAGGGGCTTCTTTTCCACTTCAAAGTTAAAGCCATTAAACTTACTGTTCCATGTAATAAATTAATAAACAAGAATAGATTAACCAAATGATATGGAGCATTACCTTCCTCCACTTCCTCTCATTCTCATCGAGTTCATTGTTGTTTCCCTCTTGGGAAGTGGTGAAAAGTTCTATTTAAATTTAGATTGAATAAAGTGCTCAGTAAGATATTTCAGAATCCCAGAAGTGTGTATGCAGTAGGGAGAGAAAAATGGACTTTTCCTTTTTTTCCTGGGAGCTTTTATATGTGTTGGCCTGTGTGAGCACAGCAGCACTGCTGGGTTCGCTGCCAAAATGACACTGGCAAGTGTTAGCTCCCGCCAGAGCTGAGAATGCAACCCAGATATGATTTCCCCAAATACCAACTATTTCCTGTGGCTTGGTGAACACTAAGCTGGAATGTCCTTAGGATCCTTTGCCCACAACCACTTTGAACGCATTGCTTGATGCCAAGGAGAAAAAACAAATACCAACAGTAGCCACTGTTATAAGATCATGCTTTGAGGTTGAAACAACTTGGGAAGGGACTAGGACTTGAAGTTCTTCTCCCTGAGAATCAAGCCCAAAAGTCTTCATCATAAGTAGGAGGGCTGTCCTTGCTGACTGGACAGGGTGAGAAGTCAGTCTTCAAACTGGAGCACTTTTAAGGATGAAAGAAGTTTAGTTGTGGCACCAGGACCACAGATGTAACTTAAGAGACTGTCCCCCAACAACCATGCAAGGACACTCATACCAAGAATACACAAGGTATTCGCTTAGCAGTTATTGAATGAATCTCAACAGCATGACATTTCCATCATGTGAAAAAGAAATCGGATCCTGCCACTTTGTATTAAATAAGCAGATGTGGTCTGCAAGTCGGTGAAATCCACACAATCTGTCAAGACTCAGAGCATTTGGTTTATATTAGTATATGTCCCATTCTTTCAGATAAATTTTATACAATGCCCTTTTCCTGATTAGGAATCATCTGTTTGCATACAATGCAATTAGCTCTTCTTTCCTACTCTAAACTCACTCTTAGGAGTACTCAAACTGTCAGCTATATTTTCTGTCCTTTTGTCGAACCATGGGGTTAGGTCATATAAAAGAGAAAGTTCTTACCAATGTGAGAGAGAAACAGAATTTAATAACTGATTAAATACAAATGATGGTATTACTGTGAAAGTTTATTCTTGTAGCCTAACGGAAATGTCAAATCTGCTACCTTCTGATGAAAAAATAAATCGTTCAGTTCTGTAATATGACCTTATTTGTGTTCAAAGTGTGAAAGCAGGAAATTGACGTGATTTCTTATTTTCAATTGTCTTCCAAAGCTGCTCTGTTTCCAGAAGATAGAAGATAGCTATCTATAAAACATGGCCCCAAAATTATTGATTTTCATATAGCCAGTAACTAAAAATCTGTTGGAGGAACATTCACTTAATAATATGGTTCACTTATTCAACAACTTGCATCCTTTTTTAATGTGTTACCAGGAAAAATGTTGATCATATAATTTATACTCTTCTAGAGAAACACCATAAATAAATGACTCAAAAAGCAAAATACAAGCTGCAACAAGTAATATAGATAATTAGCATGATAAACCAACAAATGACCAGATAAAGGAAAAAGACCATTTAGGAGGAGTCAACTTTCCTGAAAAAAACAATTAAATCTGTTGGCAAAACTGTATGCATTACTTACTTTTGTCTTTTAAAAAAAATCTGTATAGCACCTCGTTTTCTACATTGATTAAGGAAACAAATAAGTGTGAATATTATTTGTCAAAAGGTACAGACTTGTGCTTAAAAGACAAAAAGGTTTGAGTGCTTAACCTAAAACATGGTGATGCTAGCTAATAACATTGGTTATATATTGAAAGTTTCTAAATTAATGAATCTTGAAAATTCTCATGATAATAAAAAGAAGGGTAACTAAGTTAGGTGATGAGTCTTAACAACGCTGATTGAGGTGATCACCAATGTATACAAATATGGAGTCATTATATCTGAAACTAGGATAATATGTCAATCACACTTCAATTTAAAAATGGAAAGAATTCAAACAGAGCTTTTACGTTCTTTGACTTTTATTGTATGTATCCATAAAAGTCCTCTCTAGTATGTTAACACTTCTGCAATGACAGGCTCATAGGTGACAAAATTTATTCACCGTATGTTTTTAAGTTGAACAGTATCAAATGGCATATACATGTTTTTCAATGGGTTTTGAGGTTTTATTTTAATAGCTCTAAAGTTATGCTATATAAACAAATCAAGTAAATGTATATTCCAGTTGTAATCCATGTATATATGGTACATTATATTGTAACCAAGGTGACACTAAGGCAGAAAATGTAGTCTTTCTTTAGTGTTGGATAATTTGCTACCCAGGAAGGGAATAAAAACACTTCAGTCTTACCTTATACTATTACACAACTAAAAATATATATTTTTCAGATATACATCTAGAAAATTTTAAAGTAAAACTATTTTGTCTGGGGGAGAAATAATGGCAAATATCTTCAAGATATTAGAAGAGCCAATGCTTTATAAAGCAACTTACAGAAAGTGCCAACTGCAAATAAAATTGTTAATAAAAAAGGCTATATTAAACTTTAAGAAGCTTTGTTTAGGTGATGTTAAGAAAAGAAAGGGTCAAATCAACAGCACTGAAATCAAGAGACCCAAACTTTAACAACCAAATTTAGAAAGGTGCCTGTCAAGAGAACAGTCTGGGTGTGTATGGGGACGAGGGGGAAGATAGAGGAGGAAACCTGGGAATATTGATGGAGGGAAATTAGCACAAGTAGTGGGATCAGAGCTATAATATTGTATGTCTAAAACTCAACTATGGGGACCCTCCGCGCCTAAAGACTTTGATTCCAGAGACCTAACACTTTCGGGCATCCAGCGCAGCTTCTAATAACAATGCACTGGGACTGCGAACTAGGCTTCAGCCCTGTGCTGCCCGGGGGTGGAGTTTTTTCCTCCCCACCCTGTCTTCCTGCACGGAAAACAGCGGCGGCGGTGGCGGCAAAACAGCAGAGGCAGCAACCGCATGGCAGGCGCCATCTTTGAGAATCCTAACCCAGAGGTATTCGATTTCTACACTTGGGGCTCCCAGGGACTCATGGGAAGGGGGTGTAACTGGCACGCCCTCAGCCCAGATAAATTCGGAGCTGCTGAGAGGGAAACGGACCCTCCGCGCCTAAAGACTTTGATTCCAGAGACCTAACACTTCGGGCATCCAGCGCAGCTTCTAATAATAATGCACTGGGACTGCAAACTGGGATATGCAATTTCTGGTAGAATTTTCCCTGGACTTTATACAGAAATCCAAAACTGCGCGGATGCAGCAGCATTAACATTTATAACAATTAACATTTATAATTGTCAGCTATGTGAAACGGTTCCTTTTGAACAGGTCTGACTTGGGGAGGGAAGCCCCAAATAATAACAGTAAGTTTTTGTTGAAATATTGAAGGTTATTAATGTAGCAGCCACCTCTCTGGACTGTGAACTAAGCAAAAGCCCCACGCCGGCCGTTGTGGCATGGCGTACACCATACTATGAGGCACGGGATGGGGGATGAGGGTGAAAAAAAAAAAAGGGGGAAAGAAAAAAGGAAAAAAAAAGAAGAAGAATTGTTATGTACTTGTAGCAGTGGGGCTCCATATCTCTTCATTCCCAGCAATGGAAAACTAATTATCAAATGCTTCCTTGGTAGTAGGTCTGTCTCTCTGGGTGGAAACTCCAACAACTATAGTGAGTTTTGTGTTGAAATATGGAATGTAATCAAGGTAAAGAGCAAATGAAGTGAAATTCATTAGTTATACATTAGGGGGTTGGGGGTGGGGGCAAGGGGTATACTGGGGTTTTTGATGGTGGACTATGGGCACTGGTGAAGGGATGTGTTTGAATATTGTATAACTGAGACATAAACCTGAGAACTTTGTAACTCTCCACATGGTGATTCAATAAAAAATAAATTAAAAAAAATAAAACTCAACTATGAATAACTTTGTAAATTGTGGTGCTTTAATTAAAATGTTTTAATTCACACACAAAAAAACTAAATACAAAGCCTTTCCATGTAATTTTTTTTAAAAAAAAAAGCTTTGTTCTGCAAAGACACCATTTAGATAAGAGTTAAGTCACAGAAAGGAGAAAATAGTTGCTATGTGTTCACCACTAAACCTACAATGTATTTGTAGATTCAACAATGTATTTGTAGATCCTATAAATTAACAACAAAAAGTTCATAAACCAAAAGTATTTGCCAACCACAGTGATTCATAACAAAGAAATCAAAATGGTCAGCTGACATAAGAAAATGTACACAACCTCTGTGTCATTATGAAATAAATGGGGAAGTCCATGTTATATTGTTCTGCACAGACTGGATTGGTTAAAATAGAGCTAGTGATATCCGCCGATCACTTTAGTAAACATTTGACAGAGCCTCCTAGCATCAGTCCTATGTACACCTGACTAGAAATTTTGCTCTGATGTACCTTCCCCTAGAAATAGACATGATGACCTCTCAATGTCTGCGTTGCAAGCCATAATGCCCAAAAGTAGAGAGAGAGTATGGGGAATATTGTCTGCCATGGAGGCAGGGAGAAGGTGGGAAAGGGGGAGTATACCTGGGATATTGGTGGTGGGGAATGTGCACTGGTGGAAGGATGGGTGTTTGATCATTGTGTGATTGTAACTCAAACATGAAAGCTTGTAGCTATCTCACAGTGATTCAATAAAATTTTTTTAAAAAAAGAAATAGATACGCATGCTCACTGAAGTCCTGAACATGAACATTTACATGTGCTTTTTTTTTCTTTTTGGGCCACACCCAACAATGTTCAGGGGTTACAACTCCTGGCTCTGCACTCAGGAATTACTCCTGGTGTGCTTGAGGACTTATACAGGATGCTGAGGTTAGATAACCTTGGTTGGCAGCATGCAAGGCCTACCTGTTGTACTATCGCTCATGCCCCTGTGCTATTCTTTTTTAATAGATGCATAATGAGTTGTGTTCTGGGGAACACGTTTGAGGCCACTCCCAGTGATACTCAGTCCAGCTGTACAAGCCTGACAGTTTGGTTCCTGATCTGTCTGAGCTGAGCTTCTCTGGTCAGTGGTGCTAAAAACTAGTCATGGCCATCTTGGAGCCACTCAGGAAACCAGGAAGTGCTGACAATGAAACTCAGGAACTCTCACCTGTGGAGGCATACATCCATCTCTTTGAGATGTCTCCCTTGCACTTGCACTATTCTTAGTAAGAATAAACCAAGAGCAAATGCTGCACCCCTATGTTCTATGCAGCACCATCCACAATAGCCATAATCTAGAAACAACTCAAATGTCCAAATACACATGATTGGATAAAGAACCTATGGATCCTACATACAGCAGAATATTACTAAGCCATAAGAAAAGATAAAATCGTGCAACTGGCTGCTACATGGGTGGACCTGGAAATTGCTGTGCTAAGTGAAGTTAGTTAGAGACCAAGAAACATAATGGTGAAATACCATGCTCAAAGACAACAGAAACAAAGAACATGAGAACTGGTCTTCAGTAGGAATCATGCCACTTTGTGGGGTGGGGTGATTGGACAGAGAAGGGAGCACTGCAACAATGGTGAAGGGAAGTGCTCATCTGAGGAAGAGAAGAGACTTAAAGGCAGTAGAGTGTTATGCACAAAACTCTGTTGACAATAGTAATGTAACCATGGTGTCAAAAGTTATAAAAATAAGTATTCTTATAAAGGCAGGTGGGTGTGTGGGAGGGAAACAGGGGTCACTGGTGGAAGGAAGTGGACACTGGTGAAGAGATTGATGCTGAAATATTGCATTTCTGAAACCTGATATAAATCAGAAATATCAGCTATTTCTGATATAAATAACTTCATAATTCATGGTGACTTAATAAAACTAGTTTTTTTAAGTAAATGTTAACCCAAATTCAAGTGAATAAGCAAAGTGTGACATGCTTATATTACTGAATATTATACAGAAATAATTGGGAAAATACAAGCTACAAATTTTGGCCTATGAGCCAGTTCTAATGTGAGGCTTTCAATGGTATGTTTTGAGAACTGACAATCATTTTCATATACTTGAAAGAGCATAAAGTGGAAATAGACATACACACGTGTTGAATATTAACCCTAAGTGCTTCAGGCTTCACCAGTGAATTGTCCCTTTTCCTCCCTCTAGAGAAGCTTACAGTGCTCTCACAAGGCCCCTAGTCCCCTGAGTTAATCTTTAACCTTTCCTTTGTGCTTTACCTCTCATTGTTACATTCCCCAAGTCAGTAATGATTACTTATAAGTCAAAATTTCTGATCATTCTGGACTTTGTATTTGTAGTGAATTACCTACTTTTCTATTTCCTCTATAACCTTTTCAATATTTTACTATAGAGCAATGCTTAAACACAGAAAATAAAACATTAATTCTGTGCTCTTAATATTTGGGAGCTGATTGACTCTGGAATATATATAATCCTGGACATTTGTCATAATTAGATGGCTCAGGCTTCTGTTACCATGGTTCCTAACACTGCACAAAGGAAGGTCCTGCCATGAGAGTGGGATGCACCTGGGGCGAGTGACGAAGCTACCCTGGCATCAAAATGGGACCATCTAGAAAGCACAAAAGCATGGTCTTGATGCAAGCTGTTCTGACTTAAGAGACAGGACCCTCATTGGGAAGGACAAGCTGAAGCAGCCCGAGGACTCAGTCTGGGATTTACAGTAAGATCCCTGCTTGCCCTCAGAGCCCAGAGGACTAAGTTTTGTATCTCTTACTATGTTTGTCCAAATAACTGCAAGTATTAATAAGAAGAAAACTTAATTGCTTAATATGTACAACTAAAGGGAGAGAACAATGTAATATAGATATCCCTGGGAGACAGGGTATCTGCTTGAGTTAATCCCACCCAACAGAATTGCCTTTGCTGCATCGCTCTACCTCTGTGATTGATCAATCCCACATGTGTGCAGTCTTATGCCTTGAACCCCCTCAGATGTTCTATAAGTATCCTAACAGCTCTGCATTAAAGGAGCCATTTTCATCATCAGTCTGGGGCCCCTGTCTCTCTGTTCCTCAGCTGAGGAGGCCCGGGGAGGTGGTTCTCGACTGCCCAACTCATGGGTCGCATGCATCCCCACTCATGTACTCATACACACACACACACACACACACACACACTCACTCACTCACTCTCACACAAACTCTCCCATTGTGTCTTACACACAGAAGACCATTTTGCAAATCTGCATGTCTTCTGCAAAGCCTGAAATACTGGGGGGCAAGGGCTTGGGGGTTACTCCAAACTCAGACTTCATATCTGAAAGTGTGCAGAGGACCATGCAGTGCCAAGGATTGAACCCAGGATTCCTGCATGCAATAGCATGCTTAACCTTTTGAATTGTCTCCCAGCCTAAAGCTATACAACCTTAGCTTCAAGGCAATATTGTCTCAATATTTTCTCTTGACCTGGTGTCAAAAGAAAAGGTGGCAGGTACAAGGGAGGTGGGAAGCCACAGGAAACAAAGATGAACAAGAGAACTCTGGGATGGGGCATCTTTGCTCTATGCACTAGTCACACAGCTGAACTCAGCAGAAATCCCTTCAGTGTCCACTTTGAATATATGTACCTTTCTGGGCTTGTCTTACAACAGCATTTCAATAAAATTTGTGACAAATCCCATATACACATACAGCACAAATGCGCATATGTGTCTACCTTACATATGTAATGTATATATATATATATATATATATATATATATATGTATAGGGGTCAGAGAGAAGTCCAGAGGTAGGGCGCTTACCTCTAATGTGATCGCCAGCACTCCATATGGTCCCTAAGCCTTGCCAGAAATGATATCTGAGCACAGAGTCAGAAATAAAGCCCTGATTACAGCTATGGGTAGCCCAACAACCAAAATAAATTTTTACGTATATATATGTAAATATTATATAGAATATATACAGATATAGAGAGCTCTACATTTTTGATTCAAAGTTATAAGAAATCTAAATTACCCAAGATACAGTGATACCCAAGAGCAGATTGGCTGACAAATTAAGTCATCATTGTACATCAAACTCATATACAATTGCCAAAAAATCAGCTTATAAAAGAATATTTACTCGTTGAAAAAACACAAATAATATATTTTTTAATGAAGGAGATGAAAAGAGTGCATGTCAACTATTTGTAGCGATACAAATATGCACTACATTCACACCCCAGGGGAATAAGCACCCTGCATGGTCCCTTTCCTCTGCACTTGGCTCCCATTTCTTATTCTAGGTACTTTTGTTTATGTCACTATTGCTTGTTGTTTATTAGCACATCCTCATCCTGACAATTTCTAAACCAAATATCTGCAAAATATTTTAAATGTACTTTGAAATGTGTAGCATAGTAAGTAGTTTTAAGAAAGTTGGAAAGAGCCTGGCTGATTTGAAAGCCAGAGTGGCTGTTCTAACTGATATCAGCTTGGGAAATGGTTTGAAGATATGCAGAAAGATCTATTAGCATCCACAACTATAGGAGAGCGCTATAAATACACTGCTTCCAGTGGCGTCTCTCAGTATAAGATCCCAGCCTCAAAGAGTAGATCTAAGGCTTTCCAGTATCAAAAGTGTCATACTGACATTGCCACCACCATTCATTTCTAAGCATCATAAGCCCCTGGGGGGTGATAGATGACTTCCTGCTCCTGCTGATAAAGAGAAACTGACATTGCCTTATTATCTCCTCAAGGTTAAAAATCAATAGTTTACCTGTGAAAACATCTGTTTGTAAGCGTGTCTCTGCTTCTCTCAGGGGCCACATTTACATGCTGGGTTTTAAGCATGCCAGAAATGAGAAGCTTAAGGTTCATTTGGCCCATTTTCTTTTTAAACCTGCCAGGATGGCTCTCTGTGAAAGGGGGAAAAAATTGAACAGCAGTGTAAACCTACACTCATCCATTCGTAATGAGAACAACTTAGATTTCACCTGTTAAAAATTAATGAATAGCATCTCTAAGCAGGTGACTAGAGACATGAGCATTGATTTTAGATCAAGTGATGAATGTAGAATAAATGCCAGCCAGGAGGATTCAAATAAGGATGATTTGCCGTCTTTGCTATTGGTATTAAAGAATTTGCTACGGGAAAATGAATTGGATTATCTCATGAGAGACTCAAGGGATTTTCATAGTACTCATCATCACCATACAACTAATAACAATTCAGAAACACCTATTGGACATTTAGGATTTGGGGGGACGAGTGAATTGGCAGTTTTGGTCACAAATTTCTGTATTCAGGTCTACTGTTTGCTCTATGCTCAAAGATCACTCCTGTTTAGTTTAGAAGACTATATGTGAAGCTGGTGATTGAACCCTTGCCAGATGCATGCAAAGCGAACATCACCCACTGTACTATCTCTCCAGCCCCAGACTTAGTATTAGAAATCTTTAATACAAAGTAAGTGGAAAATGGAGTTTCAACACCGCCTTCGCTCCAAAAGTCACCTGGTTCAGAAATTCTCCAATAGCCTCTTTGTAGGTGAGATTAAAAACAATTTCCTAGAATTTCTCAGTACTCATGAGAAAGTATCTCAAATTCTCATGGCCCAAAGGCAGCTCTGCTCCTAAATCTACTCATTCATGTAGCTGTTGTCTATGATCAATCACTACCCCACATACCCAGTGACTTTAGGCATAAACACTGGGATCAGCCTCCCATCCCTCATACTCGGTAGGCAAGTCCTGTTAAATCTACCCATAAAATAGAAATAGAAATTATCTTACTGTCAGTCTGCCAATTATCACTACCACTTCCTCTTTCATGAAAAGTACGGTCTTCCAAATGACCTTCTGACTATGTTTTTGCTTCCTTAGTCAACTCACAACCCAACAGCAAGAGTCATTCTGTTAAAGAGCAAGTAAATCACAGTAATTTGTCAGCCCTTTCAGAGAAAAAAAATGCTATGTTCTCATCATCACCCTCAAGACATATCAATATAACCTCTTTTTCCTTTTCAATGTTTATAAGCAAAAACTTGTGAATTCTAACTTGCATTAGAAGGGTTTTTTTAAAATTCCAACTGAAAACTCATCAATTCTAACTTCCATTTAAATATTTATACCACACTCATAAATAAATCTTGAAAGAGATCAGCATGGTGCAGAAATGTCTCTGGTTCTCACGCCAGGCTGAGTCTCTTATCCAGGGCAGCCCAGAGTGGAGGCGAATGAGCTCTCCACCCACTCAAACAGATCTCACACAGCTGAAAACCTCCAAAACCCAATTATCGTCATGCTCATTCATGTCTTGGAAAAGCCTCACCCAGGAATGAATCTCCTGAAAAACTCAGGTATGTGGGTTTTGTGACTGGAATCTCCATGCTCTCACAGAGCCAGAGATGGGCAACTTCCCTCTATCCCCTCAGCCTCTGGGAGCCTGGCACTCATGCCCATGAACTGTCTTCGGTACCATATAAGCTCATTAACCAGACATGATCCGGAAACTCATAAATAAATCTCGAAAGAGATAGCATGCTTCAGAGATGTCTTTAGACCCCAAAGTCACCATACAATTAAAAATTTACTCAAGCTGAATCACCCCATCAAAACTTTAGAATTCCTGGAGCTCACGGCCATGACATCTCATACTCTACACCACTGATATACCAAGAGTACACACCACATTGAATGAAATGTAAAGTAAAAGTCAACCAATCTTGATTAAGAAAATATTAACACACGTGTCTTCACCTATAACAGCATGTTAATAATCTCTTTCACAAGGGCTTAATAACTCCAGAGTGAGATACAACTTTCTTCTTCCCACACTTTCTTCTAAGGAAACTTTTTTAGCATTTTGAGGAATTAATCGTAACAAGCAACAGAAAATAAATCATGTAGGGCCTGCTATTGGGGTAGACTTGGGTGGTGGTTGGGAAAATTGGAAATAATGGTGGTGGGAAGGTGTAATCATGGTAGAATTGGTGTTGGAATATTGAATGTAACAAATCCTTGTAAACTTAATAAAAATAATAACAAATATTTATACCAAACCAAAATATACCTTTTACCAAACCATAAGTAACTTCAGACTGTAGAATTGGGATTACAGAGTGGGAGAGACTGGTGAGAGCAGAGGATAGAGGGACCCCAGTGGTCTTTTGCTGGAGGGATATTGGTACTTAATGGTGACCATGGTAGGTAAACATTCATTTGAAGACGTGTTAACCTATAAGCTAAGATATGCAGCTTTAACCATTGCCTGAATTTTTTAAAGACAAAAATTCGTTTTAATTCCTTGTAGTCTTACACATCAATGAAAGTGACAACCTCAATTCTATTTTGTCTGAGTGTCTCTCAATATTAGGACTTACAATGAATAATGAATAGTGGCTATATTTAATGAATGAATCAAGTTTTAAAAGATAAATTTGTCATAAATGACACTTTCACACAGGAGAATCACATATCCATATGTTTCATAGGTAGCTTAGGGGGAAACATGAACTTGCATTTAAAATCTGTGATCCTGATGTCTAAATGTCAATTATTGCCACACAGGATCTCAACCACAAGTCCCCAAAGATGAATTCACAGAGTGGCATTATTGAGGCCATGGAGCAGAGGGCAACTGTTAGTTCCTGGGAGCTAGTCTCAAGAAAAAGACTAGGAGAGAATGAGTCCGAGATTCTTAACACCTACTTCAGTTTCCCTGCACCTTATGCCTCAGTAAACAGACAAGAGAAAGGTCTGAGTCACAGATAATATGATTTACTTCTCTTCCAGATTACCTGTGAAAACAGTGATGTGTTTTCAGATTTGCTTGTATTTGATCATAGATTTAAAGAATATTTATAAAACTTCGAAAGCATGTCAGGGTTACCTTCAGCCCCTGCCTGAAAATAAAGCTTCTCTTTAACAAGGTGCTTAGAATTGCAACTCTTGTAGAAGCCCCAGATCATGGTTAAAAACACATCTCTACCCCTTACAGATTCCAACGTCTGACAACTATTTAACTTTTCATTCTCTGTTCATAGTTGAAAATGCCAAGAGTAGTTCTAATCTACAAATCTATCATGGATACTGTAGCACTGTAGCACTGTCATCCCATTGTTCATCGATTTGCTCGAGCGGGCACCAGTAACATCTCCATTGTGAGACTTGTTGTTACTGTTTTTGGCATATCAAATACACCTAGGGTAGCTTGCCAGGCTCTGCCCTACGGGCGGGATATTCTCGGTATCTTGCCGGGCTCTCCAAGAGGGATGGAGGAATCGAACCCGGGTTGGCCGTGTGCAAGGCAAATGCCCTACCCACTGTGCTATTGCTCCAGTCCATCTTGGATACTATAGAGAGTTAATATGCCATATATGTAATATGTATTATCTAATATTTATTATGTAATGTGTAAAATGTATTCTGTAACTTTATTTGGCTTTGGGGCTACACCCAGTGATGCTCAGGGGCTACTCTTGACTCTGCACTCAAGAATTACTCCTCAAGGTGCTGGGAGACCAAATGGGATCCTTGGGGGTGTTGAACCGAGTCAGTTGCATGTAAAGCAAGTATCTTACCCACTAAACTATTGCTCTGGCCCCTGTAACTTTATTTCTTAAATCTTTGCAACTATTTTATAGCACTACATCTTTAACCTGTTGTCTTTTTACTACTACTCTATAAATTTAAACAAACTAGACAAGCATTTAACAAACTTATTTTCCATTCCTTTCTCTTAAAGATATTGATAAATCTAAATTTTTGTGCACTGTAATGATTGGGGAAAGTTAAAGATAAATTCAGCATTAGATTGCACATCTTGTTTAATCGGTGCTTTTTTATACTAACGTCGTTTGAGGGAGGCTTACTCTACCCAAAGATTTAGACACATGTCATATTTATGGAGATCCCAGGAGATTTTCAGAATGCAATGAAAAATGGGAGACAACAAAGTCAAGAGTTCATTACTGAGCAAGTGATCACCATGGACAAGTAAGTGCAGCTTCAGCCCGCTGGTGAATTTGGAAAACCAATGTTTTGTTTATTTATTTTGGAGTTTTATGCCACACTTCATAAGTTGGCATGAACTTAAGCCCAGCAACTAAAAACTTACTCCTGCCTCTGCACTCAGAGATCATTCCTGGCAGGCTCCAGGGACCATTTGGGGTGCCAGTGATGGAACAGGGGTTGATTGCATACAAGGTAAATGTCCTACCCTCTGTACTATCACTGTTGTTCCTGAAAAACAATGTTGATCATAAGCCTCAGTTGTACTTCATAGAGGTTAACAGGGAAGGGGTTTTGTAGACCCAACAGTCACTAGTTAAACACTGCTTCTGGGAGGGAAAAATTCCTTGGCACTAATAACAGGATTCAGAAAAGAGTACATTCACAGGGCCAGAGAGCATCCGCAGACAGACATGTATCCTAGCAGCTGGAAACAAAAGCTTTGTGCATGGGAAGGGCTGTAGACCAGGCCTGACAGCATCTGCTACAGAGTCAACAGAGAAAAAAAGGCGAGCAGAATCAAAACACAAAGCAAATTTGGGGGCAATGTCAAATCTAGGTAGTGCATTGTGTAAAAAGAAATTTTGAATTTAATTCTGAAGAAGAGAAGTATTAGCATTCAAAACACCTCTTAGAAATATTTAAGGAATTCATTACAATGGTTGAATGCTATAGAAATAAGAACAAAAGAATAATATGAGTTTCCAAAGACATTTAGTGTTATCTCAGTTCCTCACATAATGATGAATTTTATTGTGCCATAATTCTTATTTATTAAAATTTTTTGTGTCTCAACAGCTCCAATGAGATGCAACTTTTTGTTTTTATGTTGGTCCAGGGAGCATTAGAGGACACCATACTCATATAACATATTAAGCACACCATCACTTGCACATCAAACTCTAATAAAATTCTGGCATCTGATGATTTAAAAGAAATGCAAGGTCCTGAAAGGTTAGACTACATTGCAGCCTTAAATTTTCAAGTGTAAAACCCTATTTCTGTTTGACATGTATAGTCTAAACTAAGTTTTTACTGAGTATCTTGAGAAAGTATTATTCATCCTAAATTCTTGTGGATTTTTGTTTTTAAATGATCCTTACAAGAATATATGGATTTTGATCAATAAGGATCATGGTAGAGTGGAAATAATAAGATGAAAATGGAAATAATAGGGTACTTATTGTATGAAAGGCATTGATCAGTTATGAACCCAGCCCCAGCCT
The DNA here is from genome assembly GCF_027595985.1 of Sorex araneus. Classification (NCBI taxonomy): domain Eukaryota; kingdom Metazoa; phylum Chordata; class Mammalia; order Eulipotyphla; family Soricidae; genus Sorex; species Sorex araneus. The sequence continues at coordinate 22,071,873 of NC_073308.1, read as the reverse complement.
TATAATTAAGCAGAAGTTTCTTTTCTGCTGTAAAGAGCTAGGGAGTGTGAAAACAGAGAATGGAATACTTATTTTTTCATGAAAATTAAAGTTTATAAAAGCCAAATAGTAAAATACAACCTGGTCATAGTCTCAAAAATAAACTTCTAATCTACAATAATAATTCATACATCAGCACTAAAAATTATTTTTGTCCTGAGAATATCAATCTATGCAGTTAGTAAACAAGCATTGTTTCATGGCCGCATTGGTTGAGGAAATTGAGAGGAAATTTTCCCCCGGTGAAAAGCCCCCAAAAGGAAATCCATAGAAGAAAAGTGACCCCAACTGCTCTCTCCCACCACCTCAAGGCTCTATCATTTTTTAGGAGGTGGCTTTTACCTCTGAAAATAGCATGAAAAACTATGAAAAATGAAACTAGCAAAACCTTTCCTTCATATACTGGTAAGTCTATTAGAGGAGAATGTGCAGGGAAACACACGCCTTAGATCTGCCTTAATAAGTTCTCTATCTCACAGCATCCACCTGTGCCTGCAAGACGTAAATACAAATCATCCAGGGGACATATTTTCTTCTTAACACTTTGAAGAACCTCCCAGACATGTTCCCCCAGGCAAATTAGCCACCAAGATAACCATGTACCTGAGGAACCATGAAGAAGAATAAATTTAAAAATATGCTTTAAAAATGTAGTAATACAAACCTTAATTGTTAAAGTTATCAAGCTTTATAAAACAATCATATTATATGTTTAAATAGATGACAAGAGTGAACTTATGTATAGGAAATAAGCATCTATAAATAAATGAAAGCTAAACCAGAAAAAAAAGAAGTTACACTTCTAGAAATAAAAAGTACAACAGGCAATATTAAAAATTATATTGGGCATAGATGACAGCAAATTGAAAAAAATCTAAGTAATGAGGTAGAAACTGGTTTAGAAGAAATGAACCTATATATATATATATATATATATATATATATATATATATATCATAATGGTAACAAAAAGAATTATAAAATAAAAGGCAAAAGATGTTGACCATATAATTAGAAATTCTAACATAGGTGGAGTTGCTATTCCAGGAGAAAGAAAAGGAAAAAGGAGGTGAAGGCAACATGCCAAAGCAAAGAATTAGTCACAGAATTTAGGCAAAACCAGAGGCACAGATCTGAAAATCACACAAAACACACAGATCTGAAAATCACACTGGTAGCTTGTGATCTGATACAAGGAATTTCAACTTTTGGACACAGTTTCATCACTTGTAAACTGAGTGGAAATATTAGGATTTTCATAAGGATTGAATAAGCAAATGTATAAATACATCATTTACACTTGCTGGCACAAATTAAAGATTAGAAACCTGGAAGAGATTATCATCACAGTCACACAATCACCTCTAGTTCATTAGTATTAGCATAAATAAATAGGATTAAATTCTATAACAATGTCATAAGATAAAAAATGACTATATCTGAATAGTTGGTGAAAATCTAATAACTAACCTACTGTCAGATCTTGGTGATGTATCAGTCACCAAGGGCTGCTCTCAAGATTCAAACTACTTCAATCTACAGGGGCTGGAAATGTTCAAAAATATGTAAACGGTTTAAAAGATTGCTAAGAAACTTGTTGCCCAATAAACTTAAAAGCAACTGAAACAAAAACGAAAAGTCAAAGGTCAGAGAGAAGACATCCCAAAGTCAGAGAATTGCAAATGGCATTAGCTAGCAAAAGTCATGTGTTCTGTCTTTTGAGCTCTTTCTAGCCCAACACTCAACTCTGTGATCTCTAATGTTTCTCCCCCCTTTTCTTTCCTTACAGCAAAATTAAGTAGCAGTAGCATATACATTATATTAAACTCTTCTTTTAATTTCCCATTTAAAAAATCCATTTAATGGTGTTGGGAAATGTACAATGATGAAGAGTCCAGTTTGTAACTTTATAACTGCTTATCTCATGGTGATTCAATTAAAAATTAATTTAATTTAATTAAATATTGACACAATAAATAAATAAAAATTTTAAAATCTATTCAATTATGGATGCTGATGTCATACCCATAATTCTATAAAATACAAAAGATTCAAAAATGATGAACAATAGCTGATGTTTGTTATATTATAATCAGCTTGTATGCGTATAAAGAAAATGATGAACTATTCTTAGATTCTTTATCATCTGTTTTAATCTGTGAATTGAAATTACTTACTTAATCTGTGGGTTGAAATTGCCTCCATCACTTCTGAAAAACTGTCAGAAAATAATTCTCAGGAATGAGTGAAAAGTAATTGTTCTAGGGAATTGGTGACTTAAAGAGGATACTATGTTTTAAAAAAAATTGTGTAGCATACTAATTTTAAAATTCATACAATTGAAAAAGCAAAGGTATTACAAATGACTATTGTACTTTAACCCATCCATTAAAATATGATAAAATATAGCAAATATTAACTTTTATCGATTATTATAACTATATTTTTTGTTTTGGGGTCACACCCAAAGGTTCTCCATTTTATTTCTCTAACAATTTGCTCCTGGCTCTGTGCTCTGAAATCACTCCTTGTAGGGCTGGGGAGCTCATCTGGGGTGCCAGGGAGCCAGCCCTGTTCAGTCACATGTAAGGCAAGTGCCCTACCTGCTATTGCACCAACCCTATAACTACATTCTTGATATGAACTCACTCCCTCTTTATTTATTTTTAATAATGTAAAATGTTATCAAAATAACCTAGGGACTAGAGAGATTGCTTGATTGACTAAGCATGTGCTTTGTCTGCAGGAGGCTCAGCTTCAGTCCTCATGACCTCCAATCACTAACTGGAGGAACCTCTCAGTATCACCAGGTGTAGACCTGAAATGAACAAAAATATAATATACATTTTTTCAATTAAAAATCAGAAAATAGTAGCTGTAGAAATAGTACAAAAGGTAAGACCCTTGTCCTGCCTGCAGCCAACCAGCGTTGGATCCCCAACACCACAAATGGTCCCCTGTGGTCTGCCAGGCGTGATCCCTGAATATAGAGCAAGGAATAAGCCCTGAACACTGCTGGGTATCATTCAAAATCCAAAAATATATAAGTGTATGCAAAATTAGATATAATATCATCAAGATTTCTAATACAGAAAGTCTCATCATAAAACTTGGCATCATACTTGGCACTGATATAGTCTTTATCTCATTTTCATGTCAAGTCAAATCCATGTCTGTTAGATCAACACTAGTTCAGACAATAGCAAGATGGGATTCATTTCTTCAAAGAACTCTCTGAACATTGAATCTATCCTATAATTTTCTACCATCAGGAAAGAGTGTGAACTCAGGCTCCCACTACCACAAATTTTGCAGTCAAAATTCTGGGAATTTGGAGATATCACAGGGGTCAGCACATCCTGAGTATGATGGGCCTTGCCCTGAGAAAACCACCTTCACGGTCATAGTGAAGGAAGTGTGATTTTTGTGTCATGTGGTATCTATTATAATTTTGGATGGTAAAATATTAATAAGTAAATATTCATGCATATATCATCAAAACTGACAAATGTAACACTTGGATTTGCAAACATGAAAAATAAGACATTTCCCCATTAGTAAGAGTATATTTTCAACAACACAGATGCAAAGTTAGGCATGGAGCATGTGAAATTTAATGGATAAAAAAGATAATACTAAAGTACTAAAGATGGGTAAAAAAAAAAACATTATTTCTAAAGGCTTTTTAGTAGACAGTACCAATTTATTTTATGACCCTATTGAAAGAGGGCATAACCTTCAAACCTTATTTTTTAAGACTTTTAAGTCGCATCCAATTACTCACTCAAAAGAAAAGAATGAGGAGTATCTCTATTCTTAATTACAAGCTTAATTATTTCACATTATTAGGTTCTATTTTTAGAAATTGAGGAGTATATCCTATTTTTGACATTAAATACAAGTATATTCATCAGATCCTAAGTATGAGTAACATCAATTTCCAAATGTAATCTAACATTTATTTATATAGTTTTTTTAACTTGAAACATTATATGTAATTATGCCATGCACACAAGGATGAACAGAAATGCCCTTGGATACCAATGGCAGGTTATTTAAGCAAAGAAAAACAGACAAGTATAAAAATACTCTCAGATTTCCAAAACCTATCTGTTTTTGCAATGTGATTTATATTCCCAAATTGCCACTATTTGTGCCTTTCATGCAAGTTATTTTTAAACTCCTTTGAGATCCACTAAGCAACTTAATAGGTAAAGTTTACTTATTAAAAAATCTTATAATAGCTAGTTAAATAACCGTCTAATGAGGTTATTAAAGTAATTTTTTCAACTTTGTTTGAAGTTTACCTAGTCACCTCTTGTGATGATGCTAAAGTACACCATAATACATTTTTCAACCTTGGACACAGGCAACAATGAACACATCACTTACTAGAACAGAAATCAGAATACTCAGCATTCCATAAAATCTTAAGATACTTAGTATATAAATATTATTTACCTCTGTTCATCTATTTAATAAAGTTTTTGAAATAAAATCTAAATTTTTGCACTTATTAATTTCTATGGACTTGGTCTGCATATGCTGAGAACTCTATTATTTAAATATGGAATAAACCAAAAACAGTTATGGAGAATTTTTATGAATATTATATTATGAAGAATGGAAGATACATATGTTATGAAATATTACTTAGTAAACAAAACTTATTATTACATGCTACTCATGTAATAATATTACATGAGAACATTGAGCATATTTTTCACAGTATTTTGTTGAAACCCATACCTGGCCTACAAATAAAGATGCTTCAATTATTAAAATTATCATACTTTAATTGTACCCAAAAAGCATCAAAGGAGAATTAGTAAAAATTTTGGAAAGATGGCATGCATGATTAAAATAATGTTTTAAGTCATTAAATTTAATAGAACAAACTTCACAGTTAATACCTTCCTTCCTAGGAATCCTTAACAAGATTACAGAAAGTCCCTTATGTCTTTTGAAGATTCATTTATGGCTAAGATAATAAGAAGTCATTAGTTTTGCATCAAGGTTGAAAGGTAGACAATCATAAGACTGAACTGTGACTAAAATCCAGCTCCCAGGTGAAACATTAAATATGACAAGGATGTTAACAGCCAATAATAAAAAGATCTTGTCATGCCTCCGTTCAATAAATGTTTATGACACAGTTATTGGATCTATTCAAAATACTGAAAGAAGAGAAATATAGTTTCAAGTCATCTTGACATTGAATCCTCCTTTATCAAAAATTGAAAAGAAATTTTACAAAGAATGTCAAACTAATAAACTGAAGTGTTTTATTATATCATCATGGTAATTAATCTTGTACAAGAAATTTCCCAGTTGCAGGGACATCAAAATAAAGCAATTGTATACGAAAACAAAGAATAGTCTATTATATTTACTGGTACAGAAGATGATCTCAAAAACTGATCATTGGATTCAAAATAACAGCCTAACAAAAAATTACTATAGAAGTTTATTGTCTTCTTAAAGACCCTTATGATAAAATATGACTATTTCTAATTCTGCTCTGATCATATTTTACTCCATTTCATTTTTTGGTGTAATTAATGTACATTAAAAATTGTACCATACTTCAAATAATTCAGGCCCTAAATTATCACTCCTATCTACAGTATTAATTTTTTAACTGCCCATGCCACTGTTAAGTCTGATAGACCTCAATTTTCTTGTGATTATAAATTATGAGATTACATTATAACATTAATAATAGTACTTCAAAGTACTCTCAATTTAGAATTCAGTATTCTGCATTGGCATTGCAAAACTTCTCAGTATGAAAATCCAAGTTATGTATTTTCAAAAACAATTTATCTGCCACTTGCCAAGCCAAAAAAGTATTTTTAGTGTTCTGAATAAACATAGGAATACAAGTGTCTTTTCTGACTAGTTTTGGGGCCCTTGGAGTATATGCCAAGGAGTGAAAGTGTTGGATCATATGGAATCTCAATTCTTAATTTTTCTAGAAGTTCCATATTGTTTTCCAAAAGGGTTTACTCTTATCACAGCCCCTTGGGTATAACACAGCAGACACATAGGTCACTTCTCGGGGGGGAACTAGTCTCAGTAGAGTCTGTTGGGGAGAAAACTTACTCTTTTAATGATAGACTTATCATATTTTAATGATTTTCATGGAGGCAATGGGCAGTGTCTGGCTAAACAAGCTTGGCATTAGATAGGCAATGTTTGAAGTGGTCCCTCTGTAAAGGTTTTATTTGCTTTGGCCATTCAGGTCTCTGACATGAGGCTATCTAAAGTCTCAAGATATTTTGCAGAAACACAAGATTTATTTACTAGGAAACAGCTAGTGGCCACTTGGTAGATATTAAAGCATCCATCTACAGAAATTAAAAGTATGATTAATACATTATGGGAGTGCTATTCAGTGATAAATCTTGCTTGTCCTTGGTTTTCAGAGAAGTGGTAAATGAGCAACTCATTAAAGTCATTATAAAATTTATAGTTTTTCTATCTTTTTCTGACCGTGGTATCCTTCCAGTCTTACTTCCCTTTTTTTAAAAAAATACTTTTTGTTTATTTATTTATTTAATTTTGTTGAATCACCGTGAGATAGTTAAAAGCTTTCATGTTTGGGTTACAATCATACAATGATCAAGCACCCATCCCTCCACCAGTGCACATTCCCCAGTGTCTGTGTTGCAAGCCATAATGCCCAAAAGTAGAGAGTATGGGGAATAGTCTTACTTCCCTTTTATGTGTTCCCCAACCCTGCCCTACTGGTTGGCTTTTAATCTCAGGCTATGCCCCCCATTGTACAATTTCTACCTGTACTCTTTGGAATATCTTGGTGAAGCCAATGTGGGTTTACATGACCTCTGACTGAGAAACACTAATACATACATACACACACACATATATATATATATATATATATAAAGCCATCTTTATAGCCACCATCTTTCTCTCAGACTTATCTATTTCTTCCATATTTTAATGACCAAAACCTGAGAACAAGTAATTAATATTTGATCCTTCTTTTCCATATCATTCCTCTATTGAGATGAATTGCACTGTAGCACTGTGACACTGTCATCCCATTGCTCATTGATTTGCTCCAGTGGGCACCAGTAACATCTCTATTGTGAGGCTTGTTGTTATTATTTTTGGCATATCAAATACGCCACGGGTAGCTTGCCAGGCTCTACTATGCGGGTGGGATACTCTATGTAGCTTGCTGGGCTCTCCGAGAGGGATGGAGGAATCAAACCTGGGTTGGCTGCATGTAAGGCAAATGCCCTACCCACTGGGCTATCGCTCCAATTAATTAGAACAAAATATGAATAGCTTAATTTGTTACTTCTCCTGAGTAAGGAATACAATTTATAAGAGAGGGTGGGGCAAGGATTTTCCAACTTGGCTGCTTAGTAAAATCATTGTGGAAATAAAAAATATCAAAAATAGGAAGTCATTACCATAAACTGTCTTAACGCTAGAGATAATACAGGGGTAAGGAGCTTGCCTTACATGCAACCAACATGGGTCAATCTTATGGTTGACCCCTTATGGTCTTCCAACCATGCCAGGAGTAGTCCCTGAGCACAGAGCTAAGAATTATCCCTGACCAATACCAGGTGTGGCCCTAAAATAAAAACAAACAAAACTCAGAAACTCTGTTAAACTTATTAATCAAATTTAGGATGCCACGGATCTGCTGACATCTGACATCTGCCCTGACAGGCATTGTCTTTACCTTTATTTTCTAGTTTAGGCACATTTACTCTGACATTGCTCATTTCCTTTCCAATTAAACAATCTAAGTTAGCTTCCCTACCTTGGTTTATATACCACTCTGTTTTAGTTGTGGGAGTTAGAACAATTCTCCTTTCCATGAGTAATAGCTATTAAAAGGATTATAAAAAAGCATTCAGTAATTCTTCCAGAATTAAAGTATCTTATAATTTTCTTAAGAACTCATATCAACAGTATAATTTGGATTCCTCTCCATACCTTTAGTTATAATATGAGTTCTTTTTCTTTTTCTTCTTTATTCTTGGGGGGTCACACCTGAAGATACTCTGAGCTTACTCCTTTCTCTGCACTCAGGAATCTCTTCTGGCTGGCCTCAGAGGCACAAAGGGGCTGTCAAGGATCAAACCTAGGTTGGTCATATGCAAAGCACAGTATCTGCTATACTATTTCTTCAGCCCCCTATCATGTGAGATTTTTATACATGTGAGATTTTTATAAACGTTATGCTCATGTCATTATGTACACTGTTGGGAAACAATGATATTCTTCTTGTCAAAGTACACAAAATATCTGGATTAATCTGAGAAATTATCATAGAGCTTTACTGGAAAATCAGAATCATTCACCAGATGGAGATAAAAATACTGAAATGAGCAAAACATATGCTGTTCTTGATAAAAGGTCCCTTGACTTATGATGGAAGTGGAATGGCTGAATTAAGAAGGAATAGAAATAATATAGAAAGAACCTTGATGACTTAGGCTTCTGGAAATGTTTGAATTGTTAAAGTGAGATGAAGACATTTTACATTTGCCATTTTACCCTTGCACACGATTGATATTTCACGTAAAGCAGATCTCTCAGGAATCCACAAGTTAAAATGACCTTCATCAAATGAGACTCCAAGATAGTCCTATTTATGGGAACAGGGAGAGAGAAGTGGTAATAGAAAAATTATAGTCACATATGTGCTTCAAAACTGAAAGCCATTGCCTTTGCCAGAGGCAGGATGTGGACTAAATCACTTGAGAATTTTTTCCCATGGGAAAAGAAGCCTGCTCACCTCTGCTTATTATAGCTTATCCTTGATAAAGTTATTTCATTTATCTACCACTCAGTTCTTTCACTGTAAATCATGATCATATTAGTTCATGGACCTGTTTTGAGAAAGAGTGATGGATACACAAGTAGAATGAGCCAGAGAGAAAAACATAGTAACACAAAAGCAATTTACTAGATGTGGAGCCCTGATATATATTGTGAGAAAATATTAATAGTCACGATTACTGGTCATCTTGAGCCTAGAATGGAGGGTGATTGGTTGAGCGATTAATTTGGCTCTCTTTAAAGAGAGATTGCTCTTCCCAGGAAGGCTGTGTGCTGCGTTTCTCCTCTCTTAAGGCTTCATGCCACACCGCAAGGAGGGACTGTGTTCTCCAGTGAAGCAGTTGAAGTCATTCCCTGCCCTTACAGCAGAGGAGAACCCCACTTCTTGGAATAGACAATGGCTGCTTTGAAATCCGCTGCCATTCTGATAAACTGAAATCAGGACAGACAATTTAGTTTACCTGGGAGCTGGTTCCATTTTGGGATTTTATTTATTCTGCTTTCATCTGAATTTCCTGATTCTTTGGAAGAGCTCATAGTAGCAATGACTTCAGACACAGACCTAATTTCATAGCTAGCTCACTGTCATTTCTCAGGAAACTTCAGTGCCTCATAGGATTTTAAATTTGGTTTAAGCTGCATATCACAATGGCACACACTACTCTCATCCTGCTAAATGATGTACCAGACATACACTGATTTATTCCCTTCTCCTTTTCTGACTATAGTTAATAATAAGCAACTCTAATTGAGCATAGCTCTTTGATCTCTTGTAGCATATTGCTTTGGAAGAGTTTATTACCGCTGTTAAGAAGAAGCTATAAAGCTACAGGTCCTAATAAAACATTGTATTTGGTTAAACATTTGGGCAGGAGTAGTTCAATAGCTATGATTATTGGTTTTTCCCATAAAGTTATTTCTGGATCTCATTTTTCACATCACATAAGCCGTTTCCTAAGCGAGAACATATGGGTAGAAGCACTTGACCCCATCACTGTAATTGGGGTAGTCAATGGATGAGATGCGGAAACTGCAAATGTTGAAGTTGAATGTTTATACAGGGAAGGCCAAAAACTTGGCCAGCTCCAATTTCATTCAAATGAAGAGTATGAAATAGGTAGAACGAGGTCAAAGACCAAAGTGTTGTCTCTTCTATGTATTCGTATTCCCTTTCCTGGAGTCTTCTATTTATGATTTGTTTTACACCTGCTGAGGTTTCTGTGTTCAAAGTGCTCTGCTGTCCCCTGACCAGCCTGCTGTAGAAGGAACAATGATTCATGCAACCACATTATTTTAATGTACTTTTAAAATATAAAACCGCCCTGCCCCTTCACTCCACCTCTACCCAGGGAATCTCATCCACCTGAATGGGCCTTCAACCCAGTGAATGTCCAACCATATGCCAGAGCACCTGCTGTCTTAGCGAACAATGCACCGCCACAAGCTTTTAGGCAGTAGGTACACAGATAGGTTATAATCATGAGGTGACAGCTCAGTGTTATGCCCTAGACAGATTTTCCCCAGATGTACTGCATGAAATTGACATTTTCAAATTTCTTCAGCAGGATATAAAGATTTTATATAAATGGAAATTTCCCATTTCATAAGTGACATTCTAAATGCTATAACTGGCTTACACAGGTAGCAGGCTGCAACTTTTCATTCTAAGTTGAGAAATGGGCAAGGAGTTATGTTGTAATGCAATCTCTGATTTAGTGAGCTTTGTCTATTCATTAAAAATAATCCTCCTTGATCAAATAAGAAAGCACTTCAGTGTACCAATATACTTCCAGCTCTTTTCATTACTGTTCTTTATTCCCCAACATCAGAACACTGCAACAAATAAATTAATTGGATGGAAACCTTTCACTTATTCATGTAATCTAAAAGAAACAGCAGACAAGGGAGTTTTGATAATGGTTTGCTGCAAAATGATATGTTCCTACAGATAGTATTTAGTCACTGCTCCTATTCATTTTGCAAACCTTGCTGAAAGGAAATATCAGTGAGATGTACATGTAAGTTCCCTGTACTATGGTAGAGCCAAGATATCTGGGAAAGTTTCATACTCATGATTTGTTTTTCTTGGGAAGTCCTGATACACAAGCCTATTAGCACCATGGGCCAGGCCACTCTGATCATAAGCTAACAGATCCAAGCATAGGTGCCTGGCCCAGCTAGAACAATTATGTTATTTACGTCAGATCCTGAACCTTGATAAAGAGAGAATCTAGTCTGGAAGTAACTGGAGCTCAGGCACATTAAAGGACACAGAACAAGCTTCATGTGTGGATTCTTGCTGCAAGAACACAATTGGCTTCAATATCTCCATTGTATAACAGCTCTATCTTTTACTCTCTCCCTGCATTTTCTGCCCCAATGTGTCTCTGCCAATATTTATTTTTACTCCAATTGCTTTGCATAGTGAGGATAAAAGTCTATTGTTGCTATCAAAAATAAATTTAGTCCTATATTTAACATCAAAAATTAAAATCTTTATTTTGATAACACTATCTCTAGAAAATTAATGGAGCTAAACTACTGAAAAGGGAACTATCTAATCAAAGAGAAAATGATAAAATCCTTGGGGAATGTTCAGGTATTATTTTCTGAGAGCTTCCAGGATTTTCTGTACATTTACTTTAATAACACTCTATAGTATAAAGATAAACAGATTATTTTCAGGCATTAAATCCCAAATTTATTTTATTTCAGAGAAACAAAAAGCTTTCATTTCAGTTTTTAAATTTTTTTATTTTATAAGTTAGTTCACAATATTTGATTACATGTAATATTCAAACACCAATCCCACCACCATTACACCTTCCCACCACCAAATTCAGGACGTTTCAATGCCAATTCAGGATGTTTCAGCCCCAAGCCCTGTCCCAAAACACAAAAGAAAGAATATATTTTGTATTGTCTATTATGAAAAACTGCTGAACATGCTTACAAAAAAGTATTCATATAGAAAACAGTGTGAAGATTGTTCTATTTTGGCAGGAGCCATAAAACATTCTATAGGATATCACTAACATGTCAAAGTTGAGTGATGTGAGATTTGGTATATATTTCTGAAAACATGTATATATGCATATATATATTTCCCTCTATGATTTGTTGCCTACTGTCTGAACCCCATCAAATATGGTGTGGTAATTATGGAAAATGGTATGGAGTGTCTTATGATGTGTCACGCAGCTGCTCTGCTTACTGGTCCAGGAATATGTTCACTCATATGTGAAGCTCGGCCTAAGCGTGTGGAAAGAGGCCTGGAGTGTGGAGGCGGTTGGGTTGTGGAGGTTGGCTGCTGAGGCTGGGTCCCTTGGGATTGGGAGGGCTCTCACCCGCCTCCATCTGGGAAACCCAGAGTGAAAGCAGCCTGGTGCGGAGTCCGGTGGCATGGTTATGGGGGCCTCATTTTATGATGCTCCCTTCTGGGAGAAGCAGCCATGAGTTCTGGAGGGTGGTCGATCTTTTTTTTTTTTTTTCCTGGCTCTGCACTCAGAAATCACTCCTGGTAGTGCTGGGGACCACATGGGATGCCATGGATCAAACCCAGGTCGGCCACACGCAAGGCAAACATCCTACCCTCTGCACTATCATTCCGGCCCCTCAGTTTTCTTTTTGTCATTAATACAACTTAACATATTTTTGACAACTTTAAATCAGGGACCTATAGCATATTATTTTACACATGTACCCCAATGTAATTACATGGAACATGACTGAGCTTGAATATATGTTTTATCATAATTTCTGAAAATAATGAAAATAACTTACTATAATAACAACAATATATTTACTTAACAAGAAATAAAATTGCTAAATTATTGATAGAAGAAGAAAGTGATACCTCATTTTTCCACAACCAGGCCCAAAACTCAAAGTTGTTATTGTATTTTGTGTTGCTGATACTTCTCTCTCTCTCTCTCTCTCTCTCTTTCTCTCTCTCTCTGCAAACAACCCCAGTTCTATACTTGCTTATGCCAGGTGACTTTTGAATAGTTCATTGAGGCTTATATTGTCCTAAATCTTCAGGCAATTTTTATTGTAACATCAACCAAAATTCATAGTTATGAAATTTCTATTATTGAATTTTTAATGGTTTGGGATTTATGGAAATGATAGATGATCATTATAGAACATCTAAATGAGTATATAGATTAATAGAGAGGGAAAACCAAAATAAATAACAAAGAATAATGTGAAAAAAAATCACACAAGATTTCCCTACCAGAGGTTAAAACAGCTAATACTTGTGTTATGTGTATGGTATCTATTCAGGGTAATAGTACTGTTCTTTTAAAAGTCTGCTTGAGGTCAAGCTTCCACCAACAATCAGTAACAAAATTCCCATATTTTAGTTAGCACATTAAAACCCATCAAGGACTGTACTTCCACAAGCTCCTTGTTGCTTGATGGGGTCTCATGACTCAACTCATTACAAAATAGTGACATTTCCCCAGTTCTTCCCCTCCTTTATCCAGGAGTTAATAAGAAATGGTTCCAACATACTGACCATCAAAATGAAAACTATATGTTGAAGGCAGGACAATCGCCTTCAGTCTACTTTACCTACTTCTAGAGTGTTTGATATAATAAAAATATATCATAACTCATTAGATTAGAGGATTCTATGCTACAGAGTAATTAAATTAGTTCCCATCTAATCTAGAAATCTGTCCTGGACTTCATCTGCCACTCTCACCACACCCTAAAATACATGTCCCTGGATGCATATTTGTGTGCTGGAAGATGGTTATAAGAAATTGGATAGCACTAGATTTGGTGCCAACAAAGCAAATAACATCAGACCAAGCTTAGTAAAAGTCCCAAAAGTGTGGGGGTGTTATGTGTGCATTCAGTGGCTAAGAATGACCTATTCAGGCCTCCCCAGCAGGAGAACAAAGAGACAGGGGCCTCATACTGATGATGCTGAACAGCTAGCATACTTACAGACATCTGAGGGGGGTCAAGGACTGCATGTAGGTGGTATTAACCATTTACAGTGGTAGAGTGGTTCAGCAAAGGCAATTCTCCTGGGGGGATTAACTCAAGGAGACACTCTATCTCCCAAGGACATCCGTGTTACTTTTCTCTCTCCCTTTAATTGTACATATTAAACAATTAAGTTTTCTTCTCATTAAGACTTGCAGTTATTTGGATAACCACAGTAAGAGATATCGATTCCAAAGCTTAGTTCTCTGGGCTCCGAGGGCAAACAAGACATTTACTGTAAATCCCAGACTAAGTCCTCAGACTGGTTCAGCTTGTCCTTCCCTTAGGGGTCCTGTTTCCTAAGTCATAACAGCTTGCACCAAGACCATGCTTTTATGCTTTCTAGATTGTCCCATTTCAATGCCAGGGTAGCTTTGCCTCTCACCCCGACTCCATCCCAGTCCCACAAAGGGACCTCCCTTAGTGTTAGGAACTGTGGTAACAGAAGCCTGAGTCTAGTAATTATGACAAATGGCCAAGATTATATATATTTCAGAATCAATCAAGTCCCAAATATTAGGAGCATAGAATTAATGGTCTTTCTGTGTTTAAGCAAAGAACATTCTCTATAGTAAAATATGAAAAGGCTATAGGGGAAATAGAAAAGCAGCTAATTTACTACAAATACAAAGTCCAGAATAATCAGAAGTTTTGACTTATAAGTAATCAAGACTGACCTGGGGAATGTAACAATGCAAGGTAAAACACAAAGGAAAAGTTAACGATAAACTTGGGGGATTAGCAGTTCTCACAAGAGCAATGTAAAATTCTCTGGGGGGAGGGAAAGGGGTAATTCATTGACGAAGCCTAAAGTACTTAGAAGTAGAGAGAGAGTATGGGGAATATTGTCTGGAGGCAAGGGGAGAGTGGGAAAGGGGGGGGTGTATACCCGGGATATTGGTGGTGGGGAATGTGCACTGGTGGAGGGATAGGTGTTTGATCATTGTGAGATTGTAACCCAAACATAAAAGCTTGTAACTATCTCACAGTGATTCAATAAAATTTAGAAAATGTAAAAAAAATTAAAAAATAAAAATAAAGTACTTAGGGTTAATATTCAACACCTAGTATTTCATATAGACTAAAGGAAGCTTTGTTCAGTTGCTGAAGAAAGGTGAAACCTAGCACAAGCAATAATAAATTAGTGAGACGTTTCAGATTTAAGAACTATATCTGTGGAGCAGGGGGCTGGTCAAAGGGTATTCACTTTCAGTTATTGGATTAATAGGTTCTGAGCTGTCATGCACAGCATGGTAATCAAAATTAACAACACTGTATTAATCACATGAATGTTACTAAGAGAGATCTCACCACTAAGAAGCAATGGCAAATATGAGAAATTATGGAGACATTAACTGTTGCTACTATAGCAATAATTTCACAATGATTTCAAATCAATACCCTGTATACCTTACAGTGAACACAATGTTATATGCCAATTATATCTCAATAAAGTGGTCAGGAGAGTGAAGAAGAGCATCTAGACAAGGATATTGTTCACAGGGCAAATACATTATTGAAATAAGTTCACTTTTTCAAACAGAATAAAAATACAATACAGTTCATGCAAGTCACAAGTCTAAAACACTCAAGTGTAAATTAACGAATAATTCGAACATTTAAAAAGCTAACACTGAAGAGAACTATACCTAGACACAATTTTCATTGATGACTCTTTTTGGTGTAGAACTGACTTGGAAAGCTAATCAAGTGCACATACTAAGCTATTGAAGGCTTTTTATTGTCAAGGAATGCACAACCTGGCCTGAGATGTCTGTAATTATTTGACTCTTAAAGGAAATCCTTTGCCCCAAACTGCTAGAGATAGGCATTCCTCAAGGAGAACATGTTTTCCAATGCACTATTCAAATGTGGTCTTAAAAGAAAATGGACAAGGGGCTGAGTGAAGCAAAATGGACAAAGAGGTTCCTCCAGAGACCATAACAAGAAATAACCAAGCTCATTTTGCAAAGCCAATACTTGCTCAGCAGGATTGGATTATTGCTATTGGCAAGTGACTGCTCTGTATTTCCCTTTATTCTCTTTTCTAAATGAGATTTTTAATTGAATGTATCCTATTCTTTCTCCATTATTGTTTAATGTGCATAGGGAGGGAGAAGATTATTTATCTATTAGTTTATAACTCACCAAAACACCAGGAACTACCTACTGACTTAATGAGAGAACCAATCACCATCCAGAGATCTAGCACTTAAAAAAGAAAATTTTGGAAAAAAATCAATAACTGGACAAGGCTACACTGTCTATCCACAGAGAGGATTTTGTAGGTTCAAGATTTGGTGAGAGTCAGATAGATGGACCTTAGCATGGCTAAAGGATGGACAAGAGTCTAAAGACTGTGAGTTGTCCGGACAAGTATCCATTCATTCTTTAATAATTTAATATCTCCTAAGTTTTAGCCTAGCTAATTGATGAGTTTGAGTTCAGTCTCCACTTCTAGACACCCTCTGAGCTTTGTGTGAATAAAGCACAAAGTTTTAACCAATAGGATATAAGAAGAAGTTCTGCTACTGCTTCCTGGTTATACCACTAAAATCAAATTTATCCATACCAGTAATGAAGCAATAGCACAGCGGTTAGGGCATTTGCCTTGCACGTGGCCAACTTGGGTTCGGTGCCCAGCATTCCATATGGTCCCCTGAGCACCACCAGGGGTAATTCCTGAGTGCAGAGCCAAGAGTAACCCCTGTGCATCACCAGGTCTGACACACACACACACACACACACACACACACACACACACACAAATACCATACCATTCTCATCCCTTTTATTTCTGCTAACTAAGGTGGTATGAGTAAAAATAATTATCTGAGAATGTGAAGTAAATCATGTTTTTCATGGCCAGACACTCAACACACCTGGAACATCGACTCAGAAACTGTTGCTCAAGAGAAAGTAAGATCATTTAAGTAAGATCATTCTCTCTAAATTTCAACTTATCAACCTCTAATCTAATACTTTGCTTTTCTTCAAGATTTTGCCTTCATCCATTTTCCTCCAATCACACGATTCCATCCAATCACACATCACAAACATGGCCAATAACAAATTTATCCTCATTAGAAAATAGAAAAGGAAGGAATAGAGTTTGTAAGATTTTGATTTTGGTTTTGCTACCAACCCAATGAGTGTAATGTTAATATGTATTGCTGTGCTCAATGTTTTTGTCAATTTAGTTCTTCTAGTTATTAAAAGATATTTCCAGAACCTTTATTCCGCATCACAGAACACTCCAAGTATGGGGCACTGATGAACAGAAGTTGCATTTGTGGAAACGTCATGTAGGACTTACGAAGACGCCTGAACAGATCACTGGTTAGTAGATCACGGAGTCTTTGGGCCAAGGGACAAGCCACAGGGGGGAAGAAGGAAATGCCTTAACCTGTCTTTAAGCCAGTCAAGCTTGTTGCTTGCTGATGTGAAGCATGGAAATCAGTGATCTTTATCTCTTTCTTGTATTGAACTTAAAGTTAATAAAATTTCTTTCAAACTGGTTTCCCTATAATCTAGTCCATGGGGTTTCATTGTTTTTCTCTATGTTCATGGTATCTTCGTGGGAATTTGGCAGATACAGATTATTTATTGTCTGTTTCCCCTTGAGAACAATTCTGTCTGTTTTATTTTCAGCATTATCTTCAAATTATAGAACAAAAATTTTTTTGGCACAAAAAGATCCTTAAAAATAGCCTACTGAATGAATGAAATCGATCAATGATCGAGGAACCATCAGCTCAATGTCATTTTAAGCTGATATCTCTTCTTTATATTTTTCTCTTGTCTCTCGTCATGTGTAAACAAAGTTAGATGTGTATAACATGGGTCACCAAAAAAAATCGGAGTGTATAAAAAGATTAATTATGCAATCTCAATATGCAAGAATTTTTCTGAAACCCCAGGTACTAAATTTCTTTTTTGGTATTTTGTTAGTATCATAAGATTATTGCAACACTGCTTACCATTTATGCTTTGTTGTGCAAAGTTACTGCACCTCCATCACTACCAAAGTGCCAAAGGCCCTCTAGACTCTCTCACACCACTTGGTGACCTCTTTTGCTATAGTCAAAGACAAAGAATTTGTTTTCATCGGATACTGTCCATTCTCTTGCTTTGTTTCTTTATATACCCTATATGAGTAAGATCACCTGGCATTTATTATGCCTCTGACTTCCTTTGCCTGAAGTCACACCTTCTAGGTCCATTCAAGTTAGAGCTAAAGCAAGATTTTGTATTTTCTTATAGCTAAGTAGCATTTTATTATTTATATATCAAAATTTATTAATCTAGTCATGTCAGTGGGCGTTTAAGATATTTCCAGATCTTAGGTATTGTAAATAGCATTAAAATAATCATAGGTGTACATATATCTTTTAAAATTAGCATTTTAGTGTTCTTGGGATAGATACCAAGAACTGGACTAACTGGGTCAAATGGGAGGTCTACTCTTAATTTTTAAAGAAGTTCCCATGCTGTTTTCTACAGAGCCTGAGCTAGTCTACAATGCCACTAACAGTAAATGAGAATTCCTGGTAATTCTTACTGGCCTGAGGTGATAACTCATTGTCGTTTTGATATATACTTTCATCATCATTAGCAACAATGAATACTTTTTATATATACTGTTGGTCATCTTTATAATATCTTTGAGAAAGTACCTATTAGTTCCTTATCTCATTTTTAATGAAGTTGCATTTTTTTCTTGCTGAGTTTTTGAATATTAAAAAAAATCTATTTTATTTTACATATGCATATATATCACTGTATTACTGTTGTCCCATTGTTTATCAATTTGCTCGAGCGGGTGTCAATAATGTTTCCATTCATCCCTATTGTGTTCAGGGTCAAGAGAATGAGGCCTATTATTGTTACTGTTTTTGGCATATCGAATACACCACAGGTAGCTTGCTAGGCTCTGCCATGCGAGATTCTGCATTGCTCTCTTCCGGGAGCTTTGTCTTATAGTCTCTGGATCTTGCATATATGTAATAAATAAAATAAAGCCCTTTGTCAGATGCCTGAGTGCAACTCCTTTCTCCCATTCAATAAAGCACATTTATATTAATCATAGTTTCTATTTCAGTACAGAAACTTTTACATTTGATACTCCTCTATTTGTTTATTCTTAGTTTTTGTTTTCTTTGCCACTAAATTTGAATCACTGAAGATACCTCTGAAGCGACCAATCATAAGTGTCTGCTTATTTGTTAGTTTCTGGTGCCAGGAATTAAACCCAAGGTGTAAAATATGCAAGACAAGTGCTAGACTGATGATCAATCTATCCAACCTCTTCCATTTAACAATTTAATGTAAAGTTATTCATTATCATGGCTTCCTTTGCTCATTTTTTCCCCGCAGGTACATTAAACAGAATAATCACAAGCTTTTGAAAACATACTACCATGGAGCTCAGGTTTGACTTATTAGTTCTTTCTTTTATCCTTTTGTAACAAAAAATAAATTGTTGAACATACTTCAAAATCTACTTTATGCCAGATTTCAATGAATGCAAAAGATAGAGCCCTTTGAATGAAATGAAACTCAATTTCATTTCCACAGTCGAAAGTATGGATGAACACATAGGCCTTTCAGGAAGGCTGTCAAAATTAGCCGGTGGATAAAGGGAAAAACATTAGAGAGAATGGCAGTCTAAAGCTCTGGTTCAAAGTCAGGAAGTAAGTGGAGACAGAGTTCCTTAATGAGCTTGTTACTTAAATCTTACCAAAAGTCCAGACTGAATCCTCTACTCCTAAGGCACTGTAATTATATGCCTTTCTCATCACACTAGACTTCCAAACAGGTCTGTTTTTCTATACTCATCATAACCCTTAAGTTTTCATTCATAAACTTTTTGTGCTGTTCTATCAACAATACCCAAATATTAAAATGTGTACTGAAAAGCATGAGTTACAAAACAAACTATTATCAGAGATGAAAAATATTCAGCCTCAGGTTGGCTTGGAGAATTTAGGATTGGGGGTTATTATTGCTTCGACTTGGGGCCTAGTGTGTCTAATTTAATTTAACAGTGGTTAATACATTCTTGTCACCCTTGATGTTGTTGAACATACTTCAAAATCATGCTGATGTACAATCAACATCATACTGATATAAATTGGAACATATACTCAAGCAACAGAAGTCTAACCTTTTGCTTCTTCCTAAGCTCTCAGTGGTTCTAGGATCTTTACTCAGCACTAACCCCAGGACAAATCACTGTGTTGGCTGAGCTTGTAGGCCACCCCAGCAGGCTCTCTCTTTGCCCTGTTCTTTTTTCCCCGTTAGCCTGAGGCTCTCGGTGTGTACAGTTTGTCTATCAAATCCTGCTGCAAGAAATGATTAGAAGCACATTTACACTAAAGAATATCTCATAAAGAGCAGTTCAAGACTAAATTTTCATGCACCAAAATAAGAAACACCAAATTTGTCCTGAAATTCCTAGAGCAGAGTATTTCTTTTTGCAAATTCTACCCCTACCTTTCCAGATATCCCTGCCTTCACTTGCCCATTACCTGGTCCACCACTTCTTTTTTTTTTAATTTTTATTTTTTATTTACTGAATCACCATGAGAACAGTTACAAAGCTCTCAAGTTTAAGTCTCAGTCATACAATGATCAAACACCCATTCCTTCACCATTGCACCCCAGTGTACATTTTCCACCACCAAGAACCCCAGTATACCCCCATCTCACCCCTCCCCCTGCCTGTGTGGCAGATAATTTCCACCTTACTCTCTCCCTACTTTGACTACACTCAATATTTCGACAAAAGACCCACTGTTATTATTTGGAATTTTTCCCAACAATCATACCTACTGAAAAGCCATCATTAAATAATTTGTTTTCTATTGTTGATTATGAAGAGCACATGATGCCACACGGCCACTATTGCAGCTGCGCAATTTTGGATTTCTGATATTTTAGTAATAAGTCTGGAGGGATTTCTGCCTAAAGCCTCTGGGTTCTAAGATTGGTTTGTGTGCCTCTGGGATCATGGCCGTTCAGGAGCCCGAGGAGCCACTCCTGGGTGGCAACCGGTCCACCACTTCTTGCTGGGAGAGAGAAGTGTTTGCCTTTGCATTTGTATTTTGAAATATTGAAACTGTGATGTGTCTGTGCATGTATATACATATGTGTATTGTTTGTCATATTTCCACAAATATTAAGGGATTATTTCTTGAATATATATGATCACAACAGGCAGGGCTACCAGCTCTATATTAGAAAACCATCTCCTTTTTCAAAACACGTTCTAAAATATAGAACACAGTAGCCTGGCAGTCACAACTACCAACTGCCTCCGATGCCATGTAAGCTTATTAACAGCCATGATCCAAAGACTCAGAAACAAATCTCTTGGGAGAGAGCAACACTAGCAACATGCTGCAGAGAGGCCTCTGGACCCCAAAGTCACATCCAGTTCAAAAAACAACTAAATTGACCTCAGCTATATCACCATATTTAAAATTTTAGATATTTCATACTCCACACCACTGATATATCAAGACAAGGCCTTCATGACTCCAGGGTGAAATACAACAATCTTCACACTGTTTCCTCTAAAGAAACTTTGTTGGATCATTTTGAGTTTGAATTAAATAGTAAGGATGAATAAATGTTTATCATTTTTGAAGGACACCATATAAAATTTGTCTACCTCCTATACTTTCCAGTTCATTTATTTCATATCAGCAGTTCTGGTCATGTTTAAAACAAAATTGTGAGCACCTAATATTTTTGTTGAAAGTTAAACTCAGTTCTTTCTGTAATAAATTCTGGGAAACACTATCTTTGTCCACACATTTCAGGAGAGAAAATTGACCACACTACTCTAAAGCCATGTTCGGATTGTCCACTTGATTTGTGAACATTTAGAAGGTGCTAGAGAATTTGGTCCTTCCATCTATACCTCCCCCCAGATAGCCCCAGTGAACAAATCCCCCAGCCTTTTCCATGTGGATTATAGGTTTGGGAGACTTTTCTCTACACAAACAGTGATTACAATGTTGATACACCTGTTTAAATGGAGGGAAATGTTGCATAACTCACACAGTGTAGTGAGAGGGTAACAGATATGCCTTTGCCTTAGGAAATTAGCTCAACCTGCTGATAGGTTGGGACTTTCTTATTCCTTCTTTCCTAGAATATAGGAAGCTGTTGGGAAGTGAAGAATAAAATGTTAAGCAGAATTAGCTGAGGTAAAAACCAGAGACCCATAGCAGAGGAGAAAGCAGAAGGAGCTAGGAAAATGCCTTTCAACAAACTAATTTCTATTTGACTCACTTCCATTCCCTCGAAAAGGGGCATAAAATGCTACTTCATGCAGCTGCTGCAAAAAAACAATGTGGTAATATGCATATAAAAAACACAACCATGGGCTGGAGCAATAGCACAGTGCATAGGGCGTTTGTCTTGCATAAGGCCCACCCAGGTTCGATTCCCAGCATCCCATATGATCCCCTGAGCACCACCAGGAATAATTCCTGAGCACAGATCCAGGAATAACCCCTGTGCATCACCAGGTGTGACCCAAAAAGCAAAAAAAAAAAAAAAAAAAAAAAAAACAGACACTTATACTCACAGGCTATCAATAATGATTGGGAAATGATCCTTATGCCGACAGCAAACAAGTCTGCTATAAACCATCCCCATGGGACAGGTCTTACTGTCTCTGTCATCAACACAAGCCTTTTCTGTTGTGTATATGTGTTTTCTGCTTTCTAAATTTGTTCCTTAAATTTTGTAACTTATTTCTGTTCATATCCCCAGAATTCAACTGTCTGATCCTCAATGCAGTCATGGAAATAACAGGTAACATTTTTATGGAATATTTATTATTTACCAGTCACTCATCCAAATATACTAGCTTTTTATGTTCTCATTAGAATCCTATAAACTACTATTTTATCTTCATTTCAGAGAAAAGGAAGTTGTTTAGGTTTCCTATTGTCATAGATCCCAATACATTTCAGAACCTAAATTCCACACATGGACGTTTGGGTATAGACCCAGATTTTTGAACGCGTTATTGAATGAAAGAAGGATCAAAAGGAAACCCTAGAACAAATAAAGTGGCAGAGTGCCACCCAGTGATGAAGCCTTTGAATAGCAGCGAATTGATCAAAATTCTGCAGAGATTCAAGGAAAGAATTCAAGACTCCTGAGTGATGTATAGTAGTGCCTGAGGTTAAGCTATGTTTGACGCCATTAAGGAAATCACCATGTGACTGTGCATTTGGAAATATATTATTCATATCATCTATTTTACTTGAAATTTAAACCTACTCCACTGGTCAAAAACACCTTTTTACTAGAAGGCAAACTTTAAAATTTTTTTAATTGAGAAACTATGACTAAAAACGTTATTCACAGTTGAACACAATTTTTCAACACCAATACCATCATCAGTGTCAACTTTGCATGCAGGAACCCTAGATTTGATCCCTGGCATATCATGTTCTTCCAATCACCACCAGGAATGACCCAGAGCATTGAACTAGGAGTAGTGCTAGAGTGTTACCAGAAAACAAATAAAAGTAGACTTTTCAGGAATCAATGAATTATCACACTGTGATGCTTAATTTATTTCCAGGGCTGCAGGAATCACATTAAGTAATAGAAGATCCCATTTCTGATAGAAAGATTCATCAACACTATTTGATATTGACCTTAGGGGGGCATTTGATATATATTGATTAATGATTAATGAAGAAAAGATGTGTGGATCAATGAGGATGTGGTCTACATGACAACGGTGTAAAGCAATTAAAAGCTGAAATCGAGAGCTACTGCTATAATCAGGGAAGTATTTAACTGTTCTCTAGTGAAGGAGTTATTTTCTACTTAGCTATAAATGGGAAGTTACTCTTTTAGCCAAAAAGCCAGAGGCTCATAAAACTCTTCTAAGCACCATGGCCTTGGTGGAATACCTCTAAATGTGAGTGAAGAGTGTGAGCAAGAGAGAGAATTAATAACACTCAAACACAAAACAGTAACCACAAGGACCTTCTTAGAGAATAGGCATTAGATGCCAAGCGTTTGAATAAGCAACTATAGCCTTACTCAGGAATACAGTGAAGGGGACAAGGAAATAGTTCAAAAGATTTGGACACATATTTATTATGCAAGAGGCCCAGGTTCAGTCTCTGGTTCCATGTGGTCTCTCTGAGCACCCCTGATTTCCCCCTGCCCCCAAATATAGATAAATACAATGAAATATATCAAGTAGTACTCAGAAATTATTAGCATTATGAACTTAGTTACACACTAAGAAAAGAAATAGACATTTCTTTTCATATAATTGTCATGATACCAGAACATAATTGAGACACCCCAGAAGCAAAGCTAAAGTTTATCCCAGCATCCCAATTTCACCATCACCAACTTAGTTTAAAAAAACAACCTTTCTCTAAAGTAAGCTTTCACTGACTTTAACTGTGTTTATGCTGAATGGAACCATTGACATACCAAAGTCAAAGTTCAACTGCTGTCAACTCATCTTTCCACCATGAGGGTTGAGCACAAACCATGTTCATAAAGAACTTGGGTTCATTTATTCAAACTCCAGCAGATAATAACATTGCATGGCCGTGTCTGTAAGAAGCACCTCCTCAAGAGCTTTGCCCAAGACCATAAGTCCTTTCATCCTTACCAGGATTTCGAGAACAATGTGGAGCACTGCATGTAGCATTAAGTATTTTCCTCACACATTAGGTGCCCTGGAGTGAATCCAGGTTTGTGTGTGTGACATCCAGGAGTGAGCCCTGAGAATTGCCAGATGTGCCCCCCCAAACAAAAGTTTTACTATTTAAACATAAAAATCAACTTTTCTTCTTTAATAAAGAAACAAGAGGCTTTTTATTTTTTTAGATTAGGATAAACTACAAAGTAGCCAGAAACTTTCAATGGAAAGATAAGTTTATTAAATAGGATTTATAATGATTTCTATAGTTTCCTAATGCATAATAAGGGAATAGACATGCATATAAAGAGTTATGAAATTGTTACAGATAGACAAATGCTCATTTCTATATGTATATGTATCTTTATGTATCTATTTAAATCCAGAAAGAGAGAGGGAGATCTAAAGAGAGAGCAAATAGCTTGCTCTATTAACTCCAGAATGGAGAGTGGAAAGATAGTACCACAGATAAGGTCTTTCCCTTGCATGCAACTAACATGGGATGGGTCCTCAGCAAAGCAAAAGGACTCCTGAACACCTCAGGTGTGATCTCTGAGCAGAGAGCCAGGAGTGAGTACTGAACACGGTTGAATGTGGCCCAGAAACCACAATGATAATAAACATCAAACATAATCAGTTTTTGCTAGTCCTAATTTTATCCCCAACTATTTCCATTATAAACTGGGAAAGTAGTAAGCTATACTCTCTCCAATCATTAAAAGAGAAAAAAGCTCCCAGTACATTTTAGACCAGGTTCTCTGCACACAACAGGGAGAGCTATAACAACCTAACAAACAAAACATAACAACAACGGAAATCGCCTTTCAGCTATCTCTGGGGAACGAGTGTGCTAATTTGCAGTCTCTCCACATGTACACCGGCCTCATTATAATCCACTCTTCACACTGTCGTGGCCAAAATGTAAACCTCTGCTTAAAATCCTTCCAAACAATCCCATCACTCTCTGCATAAAGATCTCTCTTCAAACAGTGGATAATTAGGTGACTCTGTGTCCCACTTCCACCTGTTGTTCAGATGCAATCATTGGTATACCTCTCTTTTTACTTTCAAAAGTGATTGGTTTGGACCATGAATAACTTATTAGTCCTCCAGATTCTGGTTTCTTCTCCTGTGTTCCAAAATTTGAATTCTGCAGCCATCACACACCCTGGATTTCTTTTAGTTGCAGAAGTACAACCACCTCCATCCCCATCGTCCTTTCCTAGACCCCTCAGTTCTATAGCACTCTCCCTAGTCCATCCCCTACTTCCGTCTTAAATGATACATCCATCATATTTCAGTTCAAATACCACTTTTCCGCCACATAATCTTTCTTTCTCCCCTGGTTGAACTGTGGTCCTTTTACTATGCATTCTTACAGAAACATATACTAATGTATTTATCACCAGGGTAATATGACATTTCCTTGCAAGGAAGGAAAACTATTTGATTAATGATCACATTTTCTATTTTACTAAACATTCATTAGGTAGAAGTGTCTTATTGTTTGTTTTGTTCTGCAAGTCATTGTTTTTAGGAAAAGAAATATTATTGTTGTTATTACGACAAATATTATTGTTATGAGGACAAGAAATGTCAGAATCTCCTGCCCCTGCACCAGGCTGTCTTCAGCAAGCCCCCTGGGAGGGGGACGGGTTGAGTTTCCCTCCCCGCCCCAAGCAGAGTCCCAGAAGCCAAAAACCTCCAGAACCCAGCCACATCCATGCTCAAGGCCACTCTCCACATGTTGGGACAAGCCTCATGCATGAAGGAACCAGCAGAGGAACCCAGGTATGCAGGACCCGGGGTTGAGATCTCAAAACCTGCTCAGATCAGGACTGGGCATCCTCCACCCAAATCCCCAGTTTTCCAGAAGCTTGGCAGCCACACCCAAAAACTCTCCCCGGCACCATGTAATCTCATCAATGGCCAAGATCCAAAGACTATAAAACAAATTTCCTGGAAGAGAGCAATGCAATTCTTCATGGAGCACCTCTTTATTTTTATTTTTATTTTTTATTCATTATTTTTTCTGCACAGCAGAGCCTAGCAAGCTAACCATGATGTATTTGACATGCCAAAAACAGTCACAACAACATGCTCTTCATGTTCCTGGAGCAAGCAGACGCCATTGGGCTACACTAGCAGCGACAGGAACAAATGAAGACGTTACTGGTGGCTGCTCAAGCAAATCAATGGGATTACAGTGATACTGTGACAGTGAGGACAAGAAATATTATTATTATTTCTTGAACTGACTGGTGGTAATTATTAATTAATTGACTTATCGAACTAATTAAAGCGCTAACTAAAACTTTTGCTTTAAAACGTAGGTGGCTCTCTCACTTTTCTCTGGCTAGTACCCTGTGTCTAAACATTGGTCATATGTCTTATTTTATAAAAAAGATTTGAGGCATTGCTTTGACTCTTTGGTGAGTGAATAGTACCCACATCACATATCCACTAATTCAAAACTTGTTGTAGCATACTATATTTATCATTTGTCTAGAATGACTAGAATATATTTAAGAGGCAATTAGCAGGTTTATTCTCTTTTTTATGAGCCTTATTTCCCACAGCACCATTCATGTTAACTTGTTAGAAAACAGGGCCTTTACACACCGTGATATCTCCATTAACATAGCATTCTACCTGAATTCTTCATGTACTTATATGTTACTTTTTTAAGTTACTGTAGTCATTTTGTGGGTATCTCTCCAGATAGTTTGTCAACTAGACTTTTTAAATAATATGTTTGGGGGTTGGGTTTCTTATCCTTATATTTTATCTTTATGGGAAGATTCTAGAACATTCAAACCTTGTGGCACTTTTCATCTTCTTAGATTCTCCATATTTGTCTAAAATAGTTTACGCATTTACATAGTCCAACTCCACAAATACACTTTGTTCATATACTACCATACATAAAGTCTTAAATACTAGTGTTACTTTCTAATATTATGATTTTCATTATTTTAGCAATAACAAACATGTTGCAAGTGCTTACCATGTGACAGGCAATCTTCTAAGTGTTTTTCATGTATTAACTCAGGTCTCTATCAAGAGAACCATAAAAATGCAAAATGTAACTGAGCATTCTAAAGCAATTAGCTTGGAACAAAGAAAAGTCATTATGAGAACACAGATACTGTGCCTTGGGGGAAGAATGCCAAATCCTTGGTTCAGAGAGAAAGAAATAAGGCAAGTGAATGGTTTTAAGTGCGTTCTGCACTTTAGTTTCATGCGAGGTTTCAGGATGGTTAATGTTTGGCATCCAACATTAATATTCTTTAATAGACACTTTGGACACGGGTATTGGATGATGACAATAAACAGATACTTCCCTGGTGCTACTGTCCTTAGAACAAAGCTCCTTTTACTAGAATTTCTGCCAAGTTGATTAAAAAGCATTGCACAAAGGATATCCTAACACCCTTCTTATATGGACCTAAGATTGAATTAAAAATCTTCCTCTCCTCAAAAATTAAAATATTCTTAAGGATCCTAAGTCTCATTTTAAATATGAGAATCTTTCACATTAATGAGAAAGATATATCTACTGGCTCCTGAAGATTAATTTGAACCATCATATAAATAAAACAAATTTGATGGGTCCGTCCATGCTCAAATACTGTGATGAAATGAGCAATTTTATTTTTAACAAATATTAAATGATGTAATATTAATATTAAAGTACGTAATATCCTTATGACTCAAATAACTGGACATAATATTCTCAGTTTTTCTTGATTATTGGTAAACATCTAACTTTTATTAACTTTTATTAGCCTTCCCTTTTAGATAAGAACTTCAGGAACTCTTCACTTTGAGGTTCTGGTTATTCCGATCAAATAAATTTTACTCAAAACCATGACTGCTTTTATTGGTTTGATGCTGATAGAGATGTGAGAAGTGAAATCAGCACTAAGCATTGACCTGACAATTAATTAACAATTAATTAACTTCTATCTTGAACATGGTATTTTCATCATTAATGCTTTACATGCTAAAAAAGGTGCCCTCCATAATAGAAGTTTATTTGATTCTTTTCTACTTTTACTTCAAGGAAAGAGCCCAGTAAATAGTAATTCTCTTTTTCCTTGGTCTCAAATATTATTCCTAATCTCATTCCTAATTTTACTTCTAAAATTTAAAAATTTCTTTATTTGTCAGTGTATATTCAATAAGATTGAAATCACATCATAAAGACTTACAGTTATCTTAGTCTTCCTCTATGTAACAAATCTTTTCTTGTCAACCCTGTTTCTCTAAAACTTAATTTACTGAAGAGCTTTATAGCCATGTCATAACATTGTCATCCCGTTGCTCATCGATTTGCTTGAGTGGGCACCAGTAATGTCTCCATTGTGAGACTTGTTGTTACTGTTTTTGGCATATCGAATACGCCATGGGTAGCTTGCCAGGCTCTGCCACGTGGGCGGGATACTCTCGGTAGCTTGCCAGGCTCTCTGAGAGATCTGGAGGAATTGAACCCAGGTCAGCTACATGCAAGGCAAATGTCCTACCCATTGTACAAGTTATCAAGGTTTCAAAAACATTACCCATGAATTTAATTTAAGTGTTAGTGAAAAAAAATAATCACTTCACTTAATTTTTTTTAAGTATTCCAAACTCAGCATTTCTAGAAGACATGCAACACATGTAAGTTGAAACTTGTGCTAATTATAACTGGTGACTCCTGGATTTTCCTTGTAATTCACTATTTCGTGTAACTAAAATAGAAACCAAGGGTTTAAAGAATATACTTGTTCTTGTCCTGCTATAACCAAGTGTTTTTTTTTTTGGAGGGAGGGGGTGTCAGCTAGTTCTCAAATCCTAAAAGATGTATGAAGATACAGAAATTTGCCATGCCTCAATTTTTTAAATAATGACGATCACTGGTTGTTTTGTAGAAAAGGTGTGTCATTAGTGTTGTGGGTGATGCAGAGAAAGAGTAAAATTAATTGTCTCTGTCCACTTAATGATGAAACCCTGAGGACCTTTGGGTTTCAAATTTCAAAATTAACTAGTTTTCTTTTCCAATTCATTAGATGCAACTTGAAGAACACGTAAGTTAAGAATGATTTCTAGTCAAGCAAAAGTATTTAGGGATTTTATTCATTCATCAAGTTTTACCTATTCTGGGTATAAAATCTTGGCAGTATTATAGGCTAGCCATCAAGGTTCATTTCTGCACAAAGAGGTTCTAAACCAAAACAGCTAAAATTCTGAGAGAGCACACGGCCTTTTAGTTTATGTCATACTACATTTCAAAACCTCAAATAAAATACTACACTAGGAGTAATATTATTAATATTTATATTATCACTTAGTGGCTTGGCAGAAATGCTTGGCCAAAGTATCTAAAAGAAAGCATTACTTATCCCGGAAGCAGATCTTTCTTCCAGGTCTGACTCCCTTTCCAACATGTGTCTCAAATGCTTTATGACTTTCTGAATACTTTAGAAGTTCTCTTGTATCTAGAATCTAAATAATTGCTAAGTAGAATCAATCTCCCTTTTCTCCTCTCTATTTTGGAAGTTTAACTTTCACATGGAGACATTATATTTATATAGAAACATGTGAATTAATTTAAAAGAAAAACTTCAGTTAAATGACATCTATCAATTGGTTGCATTGATCAGTAGCTACTTGTCCCAATACCATGCTAAGTGACAGATGAGTTATTAATGTCTGGGGTGTTTACTATCCACTTATATTTCCCTATTCCTGTCACTTTTGAAAGGCATAAGATACTGCCAGTCTCCTCCATCCATGTTTCAATTATTATGCAGTCATTCAAGCAGATGTATTGCTAACCTCCTGGTTTCATTTTCCCTACTTTTAATTATTGCAACAACCTTATAATATTGGAGTTATTATTCACTCTATACATATTAAGAAACGTCTTTTTATGTGTTATCATTTGACTAGTCTAAGCATTTGTAGATTAGAGACTCAGCAAAGACAAAATAAATTATATTTATAAGTATCTATAAGTTGTATTTAAATAAATGAATATTTATTTATATAAAACATGCAAATATTATATTTATAATTAATTGTAATTTATTATATAGAATTAATATATAGATATGTTTTATAATATAATATATAACCATTATAATTTATAAGATATTATAATAAATGTGTATATATCATACCATCTATGCATAAATCAATAACATTGTAAAAATCGAATTATTAGTTAAAATAAACAATAAAATTATAATAGAGAAAATATTCTACTCTAAATTTATTGATTGTATGAGACAGAAGTTTCATATTGTTAAATTTTCCAAAGGTCTGCCCCCCTAAAAGTTCTCTCACTCTCTCTTTTTTAGTAACAATAAAAATTAAAATGACATTTGACAGTATACTAATTTTATATTGAGGAATGTTACATTTTCATTCTAAATGAATAAACATTCCCTGAAACCTCCAGCCTTTCCGTTTTCCAGAATTACCTTTTCTAGTCACAATATATATTAATTGGATTTCTTTTTATTTATTTATTTATTTTTGCAATCATGGAGTTATACAATTTTAGACAAGGGAACTGCCAAGATCATATGGTTTCATAACTTGAAAGACAGTGAAGCAAATACTCTGAAATCAGGTGTAGCTTGATCAAAGTTATGGAAGCCAGACACAACCAAATCTAGATTCCATCTCCTGTGTCTTCACCATTCCTTCAAAAATCCTTTATATAAGACAATGCTGGACAAATGCAAATAAAAGCTATTTGCTCCACAGAGGAATTTGTGCTAAGGGTAGAAAGAAAAGGCAGAGGGATAGCTCTTTGGATTCGTTGTGATAGGCTTCGCATTAGAGAATGTTACCAAAGTGATATATATGCTATTTAAAACATTATTACCAGAAGTAAAACTCACATATCTCAAAACGATATGGAGTAAATCACCTGTATCT
Organism: Sorex araneus; assembly: GCF_027595985.1. Classification (NCBI taxonomy): domain Eukaryota; kingdom Metazoa; phylum Chordata; class Mammalia; order Eulipotyphla; family Soricidae; genus Sorex; species Sorex araneus. Next base: position 22,040,375 of record NC_073308.1, on the reverse strand, counting down.
ATGAGCAGACTGAAACTATCTCAAAGGAATTGGGCTAAAGTTATAAAGAAAACACCCTATTCAGGGCTACTGGCTCACCAAACAAAGAGCTAGGTCAGCATGTATGTGGACACTGTACATGGGCTCCCTGAGTCCAGCTCTGGCTAAAGCAGAGTGTGTATTGGTTCCCCAAAAGTTCATGACACAGGACTGAGGCTCTGTCTCCCAGGTCCACTCTGAATTAAGGCTCTTGTAACTGCATGATGTTTGGTCTTTGCTCTCATTTCAGAGCTCTTTAAAATAAATTTTTTTTAGAAAACTAGGGTTATGACTTGCTGGCAAAGCAATGAATAATTTGCAGCCACACAATTATTGGAACAAATTGACAAGAGACATTAAATGTCTCTATTACCCGTAAAAGTGTAAAAATATGAGAAAAATGTCATCCCAGAGCAGATCAATCATTTAAGCATTCCAGTAAGTGGTCTCTCAAAATGTTACACTGAAGACCTCTAACTTCCTTTGACAGCCTGACATGCATCTCCATCAATTAATTTATCTGAACAATTTTTGAATCTATCTTTCAACAACATCACCTTTCTGGGAAAAGACTTTGTATGTTTATAATCCCTTTCAAGTGTGAAAAGTAACCCTTATTCTGGTAATTAGAGATCAAATAGAGATCTGAAGTTACTGTATACACACCCTTCAAAATGTTTTAGACTTCAATCATCTCCCCTCTCGACTTTTATCTTCTGAAGTCAGAGTCCTCTTTAACTTTTCCTCTTTTTTTAAAAAAAATGTGTGCATCATTAGAGAGAAGTGGTCAATCCCATTTCATCTGCAATGCTAGTGAAATTGCCAATGTCTTTTTAAAATGTAATCATTTACTGGAATATTGCTAAAATCTATGAGAATTCCTTTTGAAGCAAAGCACTTAAAGAAAAAAATAGGTAATGGTACATCAGAAAAACCTCAAGTAATTATCTTACAAGTTCTTTCACCTTTAAGAAATGCATTGGCAGGCAACTAATGAAAAGTTGAAGTGAAGGTAGGACCATCTGATTATATGAAAGATCTTCTCTTCTCCAAAGGATCATTCTCTCCACATCATGCTCACCAACCTGCAGTTCCAATTTTGGTGACAAATTTTTATAGTACTTTATGACTACCTAAGTCAAAATTAAATCTGAAAATTGAAGAGCCACTGCTTATGGTGAAAATGATAGAGATTCGATTAATATTTTCTGTTAAAGTAAAATTAATATCAAATACATTAATTTTATGTCTCCTTTCCCCAGTTGAAATCGAGCATTTGATGACATCCAGATTTATCAAAGGATGGTTTTGGAATCAGCAGGAACAGCTGAGAGCCTGATGCTCTATAGGGGTCCTTTATGTTTGAATGAGTCAATGAGCCATTTCAAGAAAGCAAAAATCCTTAGTCATCCTTTAGATGATAAAGAGTATTTTATTTGATTAATTAACCAGCTAGTGTTTTAGATACTACTCAAACAAATTTGGTTAGAATCATGGATGTTGCAAAACTTTTCACCAGTTACTAAGTGACACAGTAGCAAGAGGGGTGTAGGAAGGGGGGAATCAATTACCTTCATGGCAACACAAGGATGTTATCATATATTTTTAATTCTCCTATTGCAATATGATTACAACTAATACTGCCGAGAAACAAACTCTCCCTAAAACATATCGAGCCTTCTTCCCTGAATCTTTTGCTTTTTGGCAGAAGGTGAACATATGATGGATGAAATTACAATCATTCTTATTAATTTTCTTCAGCCTGTTTACAAATTCCTTACCTTGAAACTCTACATTAAATTTTTCAGGAGCTATCCAGAGAAGTTTAGTGAGCAATTCAAAATGATTTTAGGCACTTTTTACTATAATAAGAAAGCTAAAAATTATTACTTGCTTTAATCATTCTGTTCTGCATACAGCAAAGAGTTGGCGTTGGTATGGTGATGTAAGTCCCAAAAATGCACCAGTCACACTCACAGATGGTTTGTACTCATCAGTGATGTCTAATAATATAAAATATGTAAAAAATAACTTGATGTTAAAATATCAATACAAATTCTATCCAACTGAAATTGAAAACTATTTTAAAAACTTATCAATAAATAATTGTTTGCTATAAATTGTTAGTTAAAAGAACTGAAGCAGGGGCTGGAGAGATAGCACAGCGGGTAGGGCGTTTGCCTTGCACGCGGCCGACCCGGGTTCAAATCCCAGCATCCCATATGTTCCCCTGAGCACGGCCAGGGGTAATTCCTGAGTGCAGAGCCAGGAGTAACCCTGTGCATCGCCAGGTGTGACCCAAAAAAAAAAAAAAGCAAAAAAAAAAAAAAAAAAGAACTGAAGCAGAGGCTGGAGCGATAGCACAGCAGGTAGGGAGTTTGCCTTGCACGAGGTCAACCCAGGTTCAATTCCCAGCATCCCATATGGTCCCCTGAGCACCGCCAGGAGTAATTCCTGAGTGCAGAGCCAGGAGTGACCCCTGAGCATCACCGAGTGTGACCCAAAAAGCAAAAAATAATAAATTTAAAGCAGTCTAGTAAAAAATCTGGTTATATTTCACAACTGGATTTTCCTATATGTACCAAGAGCAGCTTAGGAGTGGGGGGTTCAAAACAGGAACTGCAGATAGATAAAAATGCATATATTCATGGTTCATTATACAAAGATACTACACAACATGTTAAATTTATCTCCTAGTAATAGACTAGTTGAGATGTTTTGTTGTTTTCTATGCTTATTTTTTCTAGATTTGCAACAAATACTCATCTGGTACTTAATAAGCAGAGTCTAAGACAGGAGGCAAACCAGATACCATACTTCCAAGCAAAAATAAAAAATCCTAGGTATAAATGTGCTAAGGGTGCATTTTATTAGAATTTGGTCAGATGGACAGAAGTAGAGGTTCATAGAGGAAAAATGTGAAACTGTGTCTTAGAGAAAGGCTATTCATAGTGCGTAGAATTTCATCAGCAGTGAATGTCTGTCATGCACATATTCAGAAAACTTTGTAACAAAGGTTAAGGAGTTAAAATCACTGAAGAAAGGGAATGAGAATGTGCACACTATTTAAAAAGAAAATAAAAGAAAAGGTCTGGGAAGTAGGTATAAACATCACCTAAACAAGCCACAGTCAACAAATGACATAATGAATATCTTAATTTTTCTTGAAAACAAAAATTTTATTTTAAAATAAAAGACAGAGAAGTTTTTTTAATGATTGCCCCAGTGATCTGAATTCCGTTCTCAACTCTGCACAGGGACTCATGGTGTCACAGTAGATGAATCACTTAATCTTTCCAAACTGCCATCCATCAAAATATCTTGACAGTAATTATATGTTAGGTCCCAGAGGAAATTTATGAGGATGAACTTAAAAATCCTTTCTTTGGCAAAATGAACAGGAGAGACCAGGAAAGGGTCCACAATTATTATTTTATGTGAACAGATAAACATAGAATGGACTTTTTTTTCCTAAGAGCATTTCAATCCAAAAGAAAAATTCAATTTTTCAGCCTCTTTAAAATTTCTATAAGATGCCAAACAATTCCCTCTCTTCCTGATTAGTTTTTGTGTAAAAACAGTGGCTTGCCCTTCTGGTACATATTAAGAAAAATCTGAACATATTCTAAGGTCAAATAAAAGAAATATTTGATTTTCCCTTTAGTGTTTAATTGAGCATTTCTGAAATACAGTGGCTTTTGAAACATTGAAGAAATCTTTGTGGGTAGATATTTTTCTAAGTGCTATGGTTAAACTACCATTTTAAAAATCTGATTAAATGCCAATGTATTTTACTTAAAAATAAAAATACAGTTTTAATAGTGTACTTTAAACTTGATAGGTGAATTGAATTTATATGAGATATTCTTAAAATTTGGCTAAGATATTAAATAAATATTTTTAAACATTGCCTTAAAAATATTTTTTAATTTGGAAAAAAATCTACCATAGATTTCTCATAAATTAACTCCTGGACTTTTTTGGAGAATGTGTGAATAGTACACATACATATTATTTTATATATAATCACACTGCATTTTGTTAAGGAAAAACCTGAAGTCTCACAGAGGTTCTCAAACTTATTTTGCCCATCATTTCCCCTTTTTTGAAAAAAGAAAGAATGTTCAACATGAAACTATTCACAGCTCTACACTCATGCTGATTTTTCTCCTTAATGCCAACCCCTTCCCTTCACACCTTCTTCCTTTCTCAAACATATGTTCCTTGTATGTAAAGATAAAGGTTCAATTTGACACTTTTATAATTCAGCTACTGGTCACTCTAAAGTGCTCTCATTTTTCTATTCATCTCTAACTGCAACCTATGCTGATTACATTTGTTAAGGCCTTGTCATTGCTTATGCATATCTCTGCAAAAGTATATTGAGAGACTATAGTTATGTATCCTAAGGAAACTGTCATTTTTCACATTTACTATTCTGAAACACATCTAGTACCTGACACACAATAGCTATGGTATACTCATTTGCTAACTAAATACTCCAAGTGTCAAAAGTTCTATATTTAGTAACGCATAGGAGGTGCTTTTAGAAAAAGGTGTCGCCATAGTTTGAGGAGAGACCTCTAGATGTTCCCTATCTTCTGGTGATAATATGACAAGCTTTCTTCCTGGAATCAAAAACTCAGAAAGCATCAGTTAAAAATGCAAATAGTTGCCCAAGAGGCAAAACACATTAATTCATTAGCATCTCCTATCAAATAACCAAGAGCTTAGCCTCAAAAAATGGGGACTCAAAAATAGCGAAATGGAGATGATCAGATTTAGCCAAGCTTAAGGCACTGTTCCAGGGAGCGGGAGGGAAAGAGGGGAGTGCCACAGTAGAGGCAAAGCATGAAAAAGCTGGCAGGGAGCCCTGGGGATGTCATTTTCCAGATCCTCTCTGACCCTGGCTGCAGAGGAAACCACAGGTGTCCTGAAGTCATAGAAAAGTGGGAATACTGTCCGAAAGGGGCAAACAAGGTTCAGAGGGGAAATATTTGAAATAAAAAGATTTAAAAGATCAAAGCATCATTGCCCTAAAGCTCAATGTAGCATAGAGAAGCTTTTCATTTTCCTTGCATCTTTTCTTGCCACCCTTTCAAATCCATTACTCTGCTGCAATGCGGGTGATCCCAGAAGCACAATCTGCCCCTGTCACTGAACAGAGCACGTCTTTTAACCTGTTGGAAGCCTCTCACTCATACCAGCATCTTAAGCTGGCTCTGAACTAATACGAAAAGTGTCGGTCTTAACTTCTGGGCTTCCTGCCAGCAACTTAGGTGTTGCAGTCTTCTCTCCATTGTAGCAGTGAGGAGACACCTGCCACCTTTGACCTTGTCTTTTGGATTTCTTTCATTTTTCTTCTTCTCTCTTGAGACATGTCCTCAACCTCTAACTCCCAAAAATGAGTTTTCTCATCACCAGCTATTTCATTTCTTCTACAGCTAAAATGTATGTTTGAAATGTGTTGGATCACGTTCTTCCTCTGCCTGTCTCTCAGCCCTCATCATTGCTGTGGTAAAATTTACATACATAGAGGCACAAGAGATAAAACTTCAGTTCCCCTGCACCCTGTGAATTTGACAAATACTCTGCAGCTCTCAAAGCATTTTTCTTTGCTGATCTCTGCAATGGCCTCCAACATTTATTCCTTTCTGGGTTCATTGCTCTCACTCTGGAAAGTCAACAGAACATTTTCATAGGGAAAGAAGTAGTTGATGGCTGGTATACTCTGAGGTGGCTCCTGGGCTCGGTCCACAGAAGCCACTGAGTTTTAAAAATAAAATTAATAATAGCAAGAACAATTCTGGCTCCTCCACCTGTATCACTGAGCAAAGCTGACGAGCTTGTGAAGTTGATATTGCTTCCTTTCTCCAAATCTGTGTTGTCTTGATCAAAAGTGCAGATGAAATGTGTGTTCATCCTGCAGCTGGGACGGCAAGCACAAAGTAGTTGCACAGTGTGCGGCACAAAATCAGGCCATAACATATGAGAGCTGCTGCAACTGACTGGCAATTATATCAGTGCGCCTGCTCCATTCTCAGCCCAATGATGAAATTTGGCGTCTTCTAAGCATCCAGTTGCCATTGCCTCCCGTCCCCAAGGAGCATAACTAGCTTATTATCTCCCATGGGTTTCTAAACTGTTGTTACGTGGAATGTTGGAGAATGTACCTGAATTTTTAGAAAAAGGTTTGGAACAGGTAACACATCCAGGAAGATAAACATGAGACAGAAAGGCATAAACATTTGCTTCTATAATTTTAGTTTTCCAGGCAAAAAGTGATAATTATTTGATTAAATTCCACAGCTCTTTTTAGAATGCCTTCTATGTGATTGCAGACCAAAAATAGAAACAAGTCTCAATCTCCAATGAGTGTGGAAGAGACTGATCTGGAATACTGATAAACACAACAACACAGCCTTATCGGGAGCACTGACAATGGGGGCTTTACGAAATGCCTGGGTTCAAATCCCAGTATTACCCTTTACCAGCTCTGAGATCTTAGACTAGTCCTCATTTCTCAGCCTCAGTTTCTTTCATCTGGACATGAGACTATTAAATATATATATATATCAAATGTTAATTACAAAATTATAAAACTAAAATAAAAATAATAAAAATTAAAATATATTAAGACTCCAGGGGGCAGTTTCGGGAGCCACACCCAGAAGTGCTCAGGGAATATTCATGGCTCCATAATATTCAGGGCTCACTCCTGGTAGTGTGAGGGATTTTGAGGGACCACATGCAGTGTCAGGGATTGACTTGAGGTGAGGCCCAGGCAAGGCGAAGTGCATTAACCTCTGTTTTATCTCTCCAGTCCCTAGGAATTTTATGAATGAAAGAAGTTAATATTTTCAATGGTCTGAGATTAAGTACAGATTATAAGTATATAATAAGTATATATACTGAATTCCCTGGAACATCAAAAGAACACCTGGCCGCCCACCTACGAGATGCTCAGACTTCTTCATCAAGACCCTGAATGAACAGTTTGATGCTCTCTGTGTTCCTGGAGTGAACAAACGCCATTGGGCTACACTAGCACACAACAGGGATGAATAGAGGTGTTACTGGCGCCCACTCAAGCAAATCAATGAGCAACAGGATGACAAGTGAAGTGATATAGATAATAAATAGAATTACAAAGTATTTAAATAAATGATAGCATTAATACAAGTTAGTAATTGAAAAGTAACAAAAATAATAGTGGAAGGTAATAGAAATAGAATGTAAGAATGTGTATATGGGAGAAAGAAAATATATTAATATTTGAGGAGCACAAAGGGAGATATAATTTAAAAGATATCAAAATATTATATTCTATTAGCACAAATTTTAAAATCTAGTAACATGAATTTGGAACTAAGCCACTTTCTATTTTCAACTTGTGTGACCTTGACCAAGTTGCTAAAGCTCTGTTTTTCTGTTTCCTTACTTGAAAAGAAGAAGGAATAATAATACCTGTCTCAAGGGAAGGTTGAGAGGATTAGGTACATTAATTCATGCAAAGTACTTAGTAGAAAACCTGGTGCATGGCAAATTTTCTGGAAACGTTATTAAAGGGTATGTTTTCATGCACCATTACAGAACTGTATACAAATCACTGTAACTACAGCTTTCCGTTCAATTAATTAACATTTGTCAACCCCTTACATGATCTAGTTAGTATAAATTCACTAATTTGCCGTTATCTATATTCTTGTCATAGAAAACATGACTGATCCCAACATGTAAGGCAAAACTCACAAAGTGAGAAAACTTAGAAAAGTTCTATTGTTAAAGCTAACATGTTTGCTGTGGAGAGGATAGAAAGAGAAAGAGAGAGAGAACTTCCTAATTACAAGGCCTTTATGAAATGCCTGGGTTCAAATCCCAGTATTACCCTTGACTAACTCTGAGATCTTAGACTAGTCCTCATTTCTCAGCCTCAGTTTCTTTCATCTTTGACATGAGACTATTAAATATCTATATCAAATGTTAATTATAAAATCTTAAAAACTAAAATAAAAGTAATAAAAACAAAATATATCAATAGGTTCTAGGAAGCAGTTAGGGGTCACACCCAGCAGTGCTCAGGGTTATTCATGGCTAAGTACTGAGAGATCATGAAGGGTTTTGAGGGATCGTATACAGTGCCAGGGATTGACTTGAGGTGGACCACGCGCAAGGCAAAGTACACAGTGCCCCATGCAAAGAAAAGGAGAGAGATGATTCTATATTTTTCCCGTCGAATTAGTTCTAAATAGAATTGAACAAATTATGTTACCATTTACAAATACTGAGGATGGAATAGGACACAGAGTGCTTCCTGATGGTACTCTGAGGTATCATAATAGCATTGTCATCCCCTTGTTCATCGATTAGCTCAAGCGGGCACCAGTAACATCTCCATTGTGAGACTTGTTACTGTTTTTGGTATGTCGAATACGCCACAGGTAGCTTGCCAGGCTCTGCCATGCAGGCAGGATACTCTCGGCAGCTCTCCGGGCTCTCAAAGAGGGATGGAGGAATCAAACCTGGGTCGGCCACATGCAAGGCAAACACCCTACCTGCTTCGCTATTGATCCAGTCCTAGGTGTCATAATATCACAAGTATTTTTCACAATAGAAAGGGCTTCAAAAGGATCCTTACCTACCCGTTATGTCTTATATCTTCCGTATGTAAAAGAGAGAGAAACATCTGTGTAGCAACCATACTAAAATGTCTTTTCTCATATTTTCTTTACATACTTTTTCTAATTCATATTTCAGTGCTACAAGAATTCTTCAGGGAGATTATATCACAATATTTCATGGTTCTTATTTTCATTCAATGTTACTGATGCCCTACTTCCATCACACTGAGGAAAGGGGCCGTGAAAAATGTGCCTCAGCATAAATGTCCCAGTGAGCTGAGTCTTAACAAATAATGGGGGATGGGGGGATTTTGAGACAATGGGTGAGGAAACAGACTGAACTGTTAACAGCAACTAAAAGAGCAAATGGTTCAATACTGCTAAACTGCGAGTGAAACACGTGGTTGATATACTTTAGGAGAGTGATGTAAAAGGCCACACATGCCCACATGTCTTCTAAAGAATCTGATCTGCACGTTGTGAGAGACAAAGTATCAGTGAAACTATGGGGATGCGGTAATTGCATGTCAAAACCTTAGCAGTAATACTATTATAAACATGTTTCCCAAACCACAGCATTTCTTATTAATTTTTTAGTCACTAGGAGATACATAGTTACAAAGCTATTCATTATGAGATTTCAGTCATACAATGATCCAACACCCATCTCTCCACCAGAGTATACTTCCTGCCACAAATGACCTGAGTTTTCCCTCCCACTGGCTCAATGGCAAGAACTTTCTCTCTCTCTCTCTCTCTCTCTCTCTCTCTCTCTCTCTCTCTCTCTCTCTCTCTCTCTCTCTCTCTCTCTCTCTCTCTCTCTCTCTCTCTCTCTCTCTCTCTCTCTAACACACACACACACACACACACACTCTCTCTCTCACTCTCAGCACTATGGTCTGCAACACAGATACTGATAGGTTATCATGTTTGTTCCTTTACCTACTTTCACCATGCAGTTCCTACCCAGGGTAAACCACAGTATTTTAAAATTTTATATGTAACTCCAAAAGGAATAAAACACCAAATATGTGAAAGAAAGAAAGAAAGAAAGAAAGAAAGAAAGAAAGAAAGAAAGAAAGAAAGAAAGAAAGAAAGAAAGAAAGAAAGAAAGAAAGGAAGGAAGGAAGGAAGGAAGGAAGGAAGGAAGGAAGGAAGGAAGGAAGGAAGGAAGGAAGGAAGGAAGGAAGGAAGGAAGAAGGATGAAAGGACGGGGGGAGAAGTGAGGGAGAAAGGAATGCAGGAAAGAAGGAAGGAAGGAGGAAGGGAGGGGGCATGAGGGAGGGAGGGGGAAGAGAGGGAGAGGGGAGGGGGGAGTGAGGGAGTGAGGGAGGGTAGTGAACCAAATCTGTCTAAGAATAAAGGTCATATATATTTGTTGAAGAATTGATTTAGCTCTAAGAGTGGAGGACGTGAAGTGAGTAGCAATTGGTAAAAGAATGGAGGATGGGGTAAAATAACTGTAAAAGATATTTCCTAGAAATACAGGTTATGCAAATAATAACTATCTTGAACTTAAGTGCACCAGTGATAGAAAGAGGAAAGTTTTTGAGAAGTTATAGAAAGGCAAGACATGGTGGCTGTTTAGATGAGTAAGGTAAGAAAGCAGTGGGCATAGAGAAGATATCTGGAAGTGTGCTGGGGAAGGGGGGTGGAGAGATATTACAGTGGGTAAGTACTTGCCTTACATGTAGTTGCCCTGTGTTCGATCCCTGGCATGCGTCAGGAGTAATTCCTGAGCACAGAACCCCAAGTAAGCTCTGAGCACTACCCAATGGCCCTCAAACCAAAGTGAAATAAAAATGTAAACAATTAAAGTGAACTATGAGACCACCCATAGAAATAGGATTCAAGGAGAGTAAAGCATCCTGTGAAAGGAAAATGAACCCAGATCTTTTTAAGAATCAAGGGTGAAATATCCTCCAACTGTTAGGATATCTGAGTTTGGAAGTAAGAAGAAATGCTTCAGCACTTCTTATAGAGATCTTCAGCACTTCACTTATAGAGATCAACTCTTTAGAATGTGGATAGAATACAGAAAATAAATATTATGAGATTATTAAAGTAAACTTACCTTCAACAGCAGATGTTAGAGAGCAATGGATAAAGAGAAAGGAAGTTGATAAATTTCACTTTACTTTCTCTTTACTTTGATTACATTCAAACAAAAAACTCACTATTATTGTTGGAGTTCCCCCCTCCCAGAGTTGGACCTGCTGGAAAGGAAGCATTTTATAATTTGTTTTCCATTGCTGAGAATGAAGAGATATGAGGTCGTGTGGCCACACTAGTGGCCTGAAAGCTTTGTAACTTTCCACATGGTGATTCAATAAAAAAAAATAATAATAATAAAAATAAATTTAAAAAGAAGAGAAAGGCAGTAAGTGATACCTGATTTCAGTTTATAGCTTAGGGTTTATATTATTTATAAAAGTTACTGTGGATCGATGATGATAGAAAAATTTGAGGAGCACACTTTTTTAATGACCAATAATCATGTGATGATAAAAATTGCACGGGAGAAGGTTAAATAAGCAAGGATGATTTTAGTAAAGACAGTTACCACAGGAGAGAGAACTCAGTCTGAACTTAGCTAAACCACACTGAGGTAACCACTGAGACAGAGAACTGGGAGAGCATGAAGATCTGGGGTGAGGTAGGGGAGTCATAGGACATATGGTCATAGGTTTTACTGGATGGAAAGGTCAAGTGTCCCGTGTCTGTACGATATGGGATTATTTTATAGCTGGAGCAAGGTACTTGTCTCACCTGTCCACAGAACCGAGACATGAGGCTCTGTTTGCCCTGACGGTTACTTCTCAGAAGGATGTTCCTTCTAATACTTCTCAGAAGGATGTTCCTTCTCTCCACCCAGACGAGACCCTGAGCGGCCACACACAAACAGCTCCTCTGCTCCTTAAAGACCATGATCCTGGAGGCCAACTAACTACTTTCAGCACCCAGCGGCTTCTTGCAGAAATGCCTTTAGACTGTGAACTAAGCTACGGCCCCATGCCATCCCAGGAGGGGAAAGGTTTTTCTCTCTCGGCCTTTCCTTTCAGCAGCGGGAGTCCACTAAACAGAGGTACAAGCTTGCAGTGACGCGACTTCTGGCATAAATTTCTCTGAACTTAATTACAAAATACCAGAAGTCCAAAACCGACCTCATATGCTCTTCATTCTCAACAATGGAAAACAAAGTATCAAATGATACCTTTTCAGCAGGTCTGATTGTTGGGGGAAAATTCCAAATAATAATAGTGAGTTTTCTGTTGAAATAGTGAATGTAATCAAAGTAAAGAGAGAGTAAAGTGAAAATCATCAGTCACACAGGAGGGGGGGGGGATGATGGGAGATATACTGGGGTTCTTAGTGGTGCACTGGTGAAGGGATGGGTGTTTGATCATTGTATGACTGAAACTTAAACCTGAAAGCTTTGTAACTTTTCTCATGGTGATTCAATAACAAAAGAAAAAGAAAAAGAAAAGGACGGGTGTTGTAACATTGTATGACTGGAACTCAATCATGAACAACTTAAAACTGTGTCTCACGGTGATTCAATAAAAGTAAATAAAACAAAAAAAAAGGGGAAAAAATAAAACGGTATGATTGAAAAACTGGGAAAAAATTCCTAAACCGATTGAATGCTAAACAGGCAAATCAGTTTATGATGTTCCATTTTTCAAAGGGAAGTGCTCTAAGTAAATGGAGTGTGGGGGTCTAAACTAAGGAGGCTCCTGCCTCAGAGTTTGTCGAGATGAGTCAAATGTTATCAGTCCCTTGATCAATATAGAAACCAAGTCCTTCCTTTGGAATCTTTGGAAGATAGGGATTAATGAAATCCAGTGTAATAATGAAGCTGTTGAGAAAGCCGGGAGTATACCAGTTGAACCAAGAACAATGGAATAGACATAAATTAGTCAACAAAGAATGGAACATATTGGGGGAAATCCAAGCCTGGTGTTCTCAATTTTCCCAACAATTTTTGTCAGATACAAAATAACCTTCTGAAAACATGGCAACCAGTGAGTGAGCTGGGATCAGGGTGGGGAATGAGGAAAACACAGGACAAGATATACTAGGGCCAGAGAGAAAGCTGATCTCACAGTGCCCCTCTTGAAATCAAAATATGTATATAAAGAGAAGCACATTATGTTTCCAATGAAGATGTTGCCCAGACCCCCAGCATTTATAAGGGTCCCACTGTGTTTCAAGTTGTCACTTTTCCTTTTCCTACTTCAAAGGAAGAGTCTGGCACATCATTAACGTCCTTTCTCCCCTCTTCTTGCTAATGATGTTTTCCAGTTCGTCTCATTTCTAAAGTCTCTATGTCGAACCTACTATAAAGATTTCTTGGCAGACTGTTTCCTCTGTGTATAGAATATGAAAAAGAGGCATTGAATTTTCTCACCAACTTTTCTGAACTTTGGTTATTACAGCGATCCTTTTCACAGTGCATTAACTTTAAAATAACATCTAAGTCCCTATCTAGCTGTTTTCACATTTTATTTTCTTCTATTGCCAGCCAATGAATTGTTCAACTTTCCAGTCTCTCTTTTGGGATTCTACTTTCATTGACAATAAGAGTTATTAAGATCTGTGTAGTTGATTTTTATCCTCACTTAGATCTGTTTATATCTCTTGGGTAACTTTTTCTGTGCACAACTCCAATTACTTTATTTCTGTACTGTCCTTTCTTTGTGCCAAAATTTGATTTCGCTCATTCTTATTCTCTTATAATAGATGCCTAGGCTCCTTTTTATTTTCTTGTCATGGTTATTTTTTAAGGTTTTTATGACCTAAGATTAATATCTATTTGCAATTTTTGAGTGCATAATCCATTTCTGGAGAAATTTTGTTTCTCTTTGTCCTCTGACCTTTTACTGGCTACTTCTAGACTAGCTACTCTTTGGATAAAGCTTTTATTCACATATAAAAATGTATTTTATAAATGTATTTCAAATTTCATAGTCATTAACATAAATGCTGTCATCATATTTTTAAATCTTTGTTCCTTTAATTACAAGGTTCTTAATATAAGAAGGAGCTTCAATTAGATAATTCACATTGTCCTTCATATCTTAGGAAATTTTGTAGGTCATAAAAATATTTCTAAACTTTATCTTGATATTTACACTAAGCCAATTTCTGAGTCAAGTTAGAAAGGAAGTAAGAAATTTCTAATGAGCTAGGTTTTAAAGGTTCCCCACCCCACTCAATAGCCTCTATAAATTTGAACTTTATGTCTCTGAGACTCCAAATTATAAGCATGTTTCCTAAGTTGGACATGAAAGGTACAAGAAAAACATACACCTTCTAACCAGTGTTCAGAGAGAAAGAGCAGAGTGAGAAAGTGTGTGTGTGTGTGTGTGTGTGTGTGTATGCGCGTGCATGTGTGTGTGTGTGTGTGTGTGTGTGTGTGTGTGTGATGGGATGATGGGGTAGTAGAAGATACTAAAGAAGAGAAATATCTCCTATAAGAGGTCAACTGGGGTGTTATTTTAAGTTAGAGCAAGCTCCACTCAAAAGTTACAGATATAAATATTTATTATACTACTAGATTCACTATCCTTGAAGTTGTTAATTTAGCAATGCATCCTGAGACTTGAAAACAGATTGTCTCCTTCTGGAGGCTAAATGGGTTTCCACTGAGGACAAAAGACAAGTATATTTAGCCTTTCTATAACATTGAAAACATTAAATAACATTGAACAGATTAGTCAAAGATTGCTTTCAATGTTCTCTCTACAGTTTTTATTGGCACAGCTTGCCTCACTCAAATAACAGAGTCACCACTTCAATATGAGAAAGCTTAGCATGCACATCCCCCACAACTAAACAAGAGGTAACATCCACTTTAAATTCAGTCACCTTTGTGGTCAGTAGGAATGAAATTTGTGCCCCACCGAAGGAAAAATGCTTCTGAAACTGAAAGCCCCTATTTTCCTCTAGTAAAGATAAACATTTCCTCTACCTAAATACATGGAAGATTCCAGACAATGAGGTTGTAAACAGCAATTGAACTGTAAAAAAAAGCTATCTCTGAATAAAGTCCTTTATTAAATATTTTTTTGTTTTTTATTTTTCAGAAAAGGCAGGTAAAACCATCTCTTTGGCTTGACAGCATTAATTATTCAAATATTTAGCTCCTCAAAATCAATATTGATTTGCTATGGCACCTGCAATAAAATATTTGCTATCTAGATCTGATCTTCAACAACAGAAAATATTTATCGACCCTAAGACTTAAGGCTTGTAATTTAAAATTAATAATATCAAATATTTGTGCATTTTGATTCCTGTGGAACACCCAATATTCCCTCAATGTTTTCATGTGCTGTGTGAATTTTTATTTGACATATAAACTGACTGAAGGTATAATTGTCTGCTTATAATCAAACTAATGAAAATCAATTCTTAATTTGACAAACACACGTTCCACTGTTTTTCATCCCCACCCCAGTGGGAAGGCTTGCATCCCATTTATAAACCTAGCCATTATTCTCACACAGTATGTGAGATAGTGAAAGTCATTATTTAAACACACGTTGTTGAAATAATAATAATCTTTGTGAAGTAATAATACTGGTCATGTGGCCAGGAAGGTCTAACTCCACTGCTGCTCCAGGGCCAATGAAATCATCTGAAACAAGAGCTGAACCAGAACTAGCAACACATCTGCAGGCTGGAAGAAGGTGGACTCAAGATCTCAGGGTGGAAATCTACATGTAAGGTCACAGGAGGGTGGGGAGGAAATATAGGAAATGAGAACAGAAAACATATTTTAGGACAGACTTTTTTTAGACTGTTGAGTGCTCAGAAATTCAGTAGATTTGCTTAAGGGCTGCTCTCCTGAGACTCATTTCATCTTATTCATAAACCTCTACCGAATGGTGCAACCAGTTTTTATCTGAGGTTTTTCTGGGGGGAAGGACAACATAAGTACAACCGTCACTGCCCATGAGAACTTGTTGAATTTTAATTTGAAATTCTGCTCTTAATTTTTTGGACCCATTTCAATAATAGTAATAGCAATAATTAGTAAAGGAATTGTCTTTGGTGGTGAATCTAACCCATAGGCAATTATCACTTAAAGGTCTCTAAGCATTTTACTCTGCTCTACAACTTGTCCGTAGGTTGCTCTTCTTATGACAGGCGGGGCATACTGTTGACTAGGATGGTGCCCACAATTGGTGACATGCCTTTATCAGAGCAGAGAGGAGATTCCCTATCTTCCACTGGGTTCTTCTCCAATCAAATTAACAACAGATTAATTACTTGGAGTTAAGGACAAATTTAGTTACATACATATGGAGAATTTACAGGGAAGTAGATTCTAAACCAGTTGTACAACATTGTGGGGTATATTTTGAATCAAGGACTGCCACAGGGGCCTCGGGTTTCCGAGGGCCTGAGGGGTTGACAGAACAAAGGGAGGGTAACCAACATGAACACCAGGTTCTCTATCGTATGATGTTTCACCCACCATCTAGCTAGCTCTCAATGATAGAAAGGCTATGTCTGCTAAAGGCTATGTCTGTTCTAGTTCGAGATTATACCCCAAGATTCCATTTTTTCAGGTAATCAAGAATGGACTCAATGTTTCCCATAAACCTGCAGGATTGACCTCAGCTAAAACTAATCCACATGCCAAAGGAACAAGTCTTGGAAAGGTCAATTCTGAGCATCTTGGCAAAGGCTAAGCTTTACTTTAAAAGTTTTTTTTTTTTTAATTTTATTAGTTCACCATGTGGAAAGTTACAAAGCTTTCAGGTTTAAGTTTCAGTTATACAATGCTCAAACACCCGTCCCTTCACCAGTGCACATATTCCACCACCAAGAATCATAATATACCTCCCCCCTTCCCCCCACCTCCCCAGCCCCCCACCCCGCATGTGTAACTGGTAAATTTCACTTTACTTTCACTTCACTTTGATTACATTCAATATTTCAATCATAACTTAAAAGTTTTTTTAACTTTTCCAAATACATATGCTAACCCCAATACCCAACGTACCTCCAGTGATATTCTGAAGTCAGTGCAAGGACTTAAAAGAAAAGCTGGGCAAAAATTTCCTTGAAAGTAACTTAAAAAGTGGTTAAGATCAAGATCAGCTGAGCATATAAATCACTTGATTTAGCACTGAGTGAAATTAATGATTGACAGTGGATCCCAGGCTTCTGCAGAGAACCTGTTTTCTGCTGTAGATAATGCAGCTCTCTCTATGTTTTCAAACTCGGTAGGAGCAGAGAGCTAGAGACAATGCCCCAGGACAGGTCTGAGGAAAACCTTATCATGGTTTCTTACTCTGATTTGCTCTGGGGCGGCCTTAATGCACATGCTCCTCTCTGTCCTTTGCCCAAAGATAAGCCCTTGGATCTTTGTCACTGGAATGTCTCCGTGACCTTCGCTGTGCTGGACCCAACATTTCTAAAGTAATCGAACGCCACGCGTAGTCTGGGATCAGCAAAGCGCGCTCCATTCCTCTGGCCAAGAAAAGTCTAGCTGCCTTCTCAGCCCCCAGGATGGGCTGTCTCTTGAGCCTCCGTGGTCCCTCCCAGAGCTGAGCTGCGGTGTAATTTGGCTGTGAGTCCCGTCCATCTTCTCGCTCCTCTCTCCCTTCAGAGTCTCAGGCAGCAACCACAGACAAATGCTGCTATCATGCCCCTGAATGCATGGCTGGTTGGCGCTAAATAGCTTTGTGACTGTGGACCAAACACGTGCATTCACCTGCATCTCTGGGCACTCAGGCACAAGGCATCTGCTTTGTCTCTCAGCTCCTTTTCAAAGAGGTTCTATCTGAAATCTCGGAAGATCCGCGCCATACACACTTGAAGTAATGCATCTGTTCCCATCACCCCCACTCTCCACACACAAAGAAAGGATGAATTTAAGTGGTATGATGACCCGAAAAGATCAAAATGTAAGGCTTTTTAAATTGTCAGTGTGAATCATCGAGTGAGGACAAAGTCATTTTATACTTCAATTTCACTTTCCCATTTCTCTAAACGCTGCTGCTTCCCGACAGGCCTGCAAGAGGACAGATGCTATCATAGTCCCCAGCAACGGAACCTGACCCGTCTAGACCGCCACTTCCAGACAAGTTGACATCATTTTTAACCTGGACCTGAAACCACTGAAACTTCCTTTGACATGAAAGTTATTTCCTAGGATTCTCAGGGTTCGCTTAAGCCCCTAACTCACCAAGATTTCTTGGATGCTCTTCTAGGCAACAAGAACAAAAAAAAATCTGATGTGGAAGGAGCTTAAGGAAATGTAGGAATTATATTCAAACAGCAGTCTGAAATTATAAAAACTAAAATATCTGTGAAAATTTTTCATCTAGATCTCTGGTTTACCCCATATTTCTCACTGCTAAAATATTGTTAACTTAATGTAGAGAACATTCTGTATAAGATAAGCTGACATCTCACTCTTAAGAGGTAAATATATAAGTATACAAATGTACCTGTGTGTAAAAAAACTAAAGCTCGCCAAGGGGCGAGTGCACTCGCGGGCTCTCGGGGCGGCTCTGTCTCACCACCCGCATTCGGTGCCCTGGAACCGCAGTGTGTGGACTGGATCGGGACGGCCGGTGGTCAAGGACAGGCGAAGGAAGAACGAGGACCAAGCTGGTTGCTGATTAGTTACCGTCGTTTATTCAATCTCCAATCTTTCTCATTTCCCACACTCCCAGCTCCGGCCTCTCTCTGGATCTACTGCTCAACTGCTGCTTCTCTCTGGCTTCTCTCTCTCCTCCCACTTGTCTCTCCCACCTTGCCCTCTAGGCTACAACCAGCCAGGTAGCCAAATCAACATAAGAAAGCCCTTCCTGAGGGCAGGGCACTCCAAAGCCCTTCCTCACTCTTAAGGTTTTTCTCTTTTCCTTAGTCCAGGAACTTATTAACATCTTAATACTAGTTATTTTTGTATGGACATAGCAAGGGATACATTGAGGCTTGCAAGGCAGCTCTCCTGGCAACATCTTGCCACAGGCTCAGACCACAGCACTCAGGCCAGATTAATCATTCCTCACCCTAGCAGGGTCCAAATCTAGTATCACTGTTTGGATCATGACAGCATTTGTCCATGATCAAGCTCTTAACTTATAGTTAAGCATTAGGCACTTTGGCCAGGCCCATCTCAATGCCAGGGTAACACACAACTCACTGCTTGCCCTGGGTCCTTCTTGTCCCAGGTCGGGACCATGCTTTGGGGGTGCTAGGAAGTAAGGGCAGCTGAGGCTTAGGTCAAGAGAACAGATGCCCTGGAGGAAAATATCATGTAGAGTCAAATGACTCCCAGGTTACAAAAGCATAACATTTGTTAAGTCTTCCTGTGTCCATACAAAAAGGACTTGCTCTGAATAAACTATGCAAAGGACTCAAGGAGAAGAGAAAAACATTATTTACAAGTCAACAGAACACTAAGAAAGAAGCTACAAATAAACAAAGAGGAATAGGAGCACTGTAATGGGAGTAACCCAATAAACCTAAATTACTGAGGCTATGTTATCCTACACCTGTGCATAAACAGTACAATGAGGGTAAAAGACATACACATATAAGAATTTTGAGATTTTTTAATGTCACCTTTGAAATGAACTCACTTAAATTAGTCCTCTAATCCCACAAAAAAAATGCTTAATAAAATTATATTTTGCATTGAGTAAATTTAAATGCCATGTCCTGTTCTTCACTGATGAGACCACTGTTCCTCAATCTTTTTCTGACTGTGGCGCCTTAAGGCTCTCTTTCTTTTCCTGCACCCCAATATCATTCTCCCAAGTGGCCCCCTAGTCTCCTGCTGTTGATCCCATGTATCTGGTTTCCTGTGGTCACCTTGGAATACCTGGGGGATACACGGGCAGGCCATATGGCCCCAGAAGAAAATATTATGGTACAGAGAAATGTGAACAGACAACTATCACTGATGAGTTGGAAAATTTTCCCCAGGTATCTAATACAAAAACTCTAGAATGTTTAAAACCCCTAAGTTACTATACATTTTTGTTCTTCAAAAAGATTGCATTATACATAAAAGCAACTGATCTAATGTAGCTACATTTGTTTAAAAAAAGGAAAGGAAGAGAAAGAGAGAGAGAGAGATGGAAGGAAGGAAAGAAAAAAGGAAGGAAGGAAGGAAGGAAGGAAGGAAGGAAGGAAGGAAGGAAGGAAGGAAGGAAGGAAGGAAGGAAGGAAGGAAGGAAGGAAGGAAGGAAGGAAGGAAGGAAGGGAGGGAGGAAGGGAGGGAGGAAGGGAGGGAGGGAGGGAGGGAAGGAGGGAGGAAAGGAAGGAGGGAAGGAAGGGAAAGAAGGAAAGAAAGAAAGAAAGAAAGAAAGAAAGAAAGAAAGAAAGAAAGAAAGAAAGAAAGAAAGAAAGAAAGAAAGAAAGAAAGAAAGGAAGGAAGGAAGGAAGGAAGGAAGGAAGGAAGGAAGGAAGGAAGGAAGGAAGGAAGAAAGAAAGAAAGAAAGAAAGAAAGAAAGAAAGAAAGAAAGAAAGAAAGAAAGAAAGAAAGAAAGAAAGAAAGAAAGAAAGAAAGAAAGAAAGAAAGAAAGAAAGAAAGAAAGAAAGAAAGAAAGAAAGAAAGAAAGAAAGAAAGAAAGAAAGGAAGAAGGGAAGAAGGGAGGAAGGGAGGAAGGGAGGACAGGAAAGGAAGTTAGCTATTAAATATGTCAAACTTTCAGATTTTTGCTCATTTTCCTAACAGAAAATTTGATTACTTTAACTCATCAGGTTAATGAGATCAATGATGTGCTATACAACCTATGTGTGAGTTGTTCTTGGAACCAGGCCACTTATCGATCTAATTAGATGTGGTCAAGCCTTCATGGTCAAAAGTTAGATAAGGAGGTCTATGAAAAGATCACTTTCATAGAATGGGGTTTCAGGACCTGTGACCATTGGTATTAACCTTTCTTATTTCACGCGGCCGACCCGTGTTTGATTCCTCCGCCCCTCTCGGAGAGCCCGGCAAGCTACCAAGAGTATGGAGCCAGCACGGCAGAGCCTGGCAAGCTACCCGTGCGTATTGGATATGCCAAAAACAGTAACAATAAGTCTCTCAATGAGAGACGTTACTGGTGCCCGCTCAAACAAATCGATGAGCAACGGGATGACAGTGACAGTGAACACCTGCTATAAAACTCAAAGAGAATAAAGAGACTATCCAATCTGTGGTGAAGTTACACAGAAACACAAACTTAGTAAACAGAAAGAATACAAAGGCTAAAACCTTATGATGTAAATAGAGCCTAAACTTAGCATGCTACAAAGAGCACCAAAAAGTGCCTAGAGCACCAAGTCACCCTCCATAGGTAAGGGATGAAGCTTTAACTTCATCAAGAAGAACTCCTTTGATTTTCCTAAATGCGTTTTTAAATTGGAGGCTTAGGGGCCTGGTTTGGGGAGGTGTTTTTGGTTTTGTTTTTGGTTGGGGTAGTTTGTTTTGGGGTTGGCTTGATTTGGAGTTTGGAGCCACACTTGCCATGCTTGGGGCTTACTCCAGTCACTGTGTTCAGAGATCACTCCTGGCAGTGCTCAGAGACCATATATGGTCCCAAGGATCTCCTTCCCACAAGTCAAGAACCCTGACCTCTGCATTATCTCTTTGCCACCAATGTCTTTTAACTTTGTGTATTTTTTAAAACCGTTTTTTATGAGGTACAAGCTCTTCCAACCCTGTTTGACCTCCAGTACCACATATGGTACCTCATTCACTTCTAGCGATGATCCCTGAGCACAGAGCCAGAAGTGAGGTCCCTCCTTACTCCAACGTTCATTTACAAATACCATCTTTAGGGACTAGAGACATAGAACAGGGATTAGTGTCTTTGCTTCACATGCAACTGAATTTGGTTCAATCCCAGCATTGCATATGGTTCCCCAAGACCTCTGAGGGTCACTCCTAAGAACAGAATGCAAAGTTTTTCCTGAGCACCACTGGGTATGATCTGAAACCACATTTCCCTGGAAAAAAATTTAATATACTTTCCATAAGTGTAAAAAACTATGCACGCCGAAGGGTGTGTGTTCTCAATCTCTCCAGGCAGCTCTGTCTCACTGCCCACGTTTGGTGCTCTAGAGCCACTGTGTGTGGACTGGATCAAGACAGCTGTTGGTCAAAGGCAGGCAAAGGAGGAAACGAGGGCCAAGCCAGTTGATTAATCAGTTGTCATTTATTTCATTCACTCCTGTCTCTCTCTCTCTGCTTCTCTCCTGGATCTTGATGTTGCCCCCAACCACTCCTACAACCTAGTTAAATCCCTCCAGCATGAGGGGGTTGGGGCTTACACAGAAGGGTGGTCATAATCAATAGGGGTAGAGTTCTTTCCCTCAGGGGATGCTGCTTCTAGGACAGATTCTCTTTCAGCAGGACGACCCGCCCAAGGGCAGAATCCCATGGGTGTGTTTCTCCTCTCCTTGTCCAACAAACATATAAGCAATTATAATATATAATCATTTTGTATGGACACAGTAAGGATGCATTAAGCTTATAGAATTACTCTCCTGGGGCCATCTCGATCTCAGACTACAGTGCTCAGGCCAGATTAGTTTTTCCTATCCCTAGAAGGGTCCTAGTCTCGTCGTTACTTTTGGATCATGACAGCATTTGCCCATGATCAAGCTCTTAACTTATAGTTAAGCATTAGGCACTTTGGCCAGGCCCATCTCGATGCCAGGGTAGCACATAACACACGCTTGCCCTGGGTCTGTCCCGTCCCTCGTTGGGACCCTGCTTTTGGGGTGCTAGGAACTGAGGGCAACTGAGGCTTAAGTTGAGAAAGCAGATGCCCGGGAATTAATAATATTCAAAAACAATTAAATCCCAAGTTACAAAAACATAATATTGTCTTCTTGTGTCTATACAAAAAGGACTTTGCTTTAATGTAAACTATTCAAAAGACATAAGGAGAGGAGAAGGGCAATATTAACTTATAAGTGCAGTCCTAGGAAGATCTGACCTTACAAATTAACAGAGTTTGATTAGGAGGAAAAGCTGATTAACTGGTTGGGGAAGAGAGCATAGAGAAGTGGTTACAGATAAACAAAGGAATCGGAGTGGCTCGGGAGCACCTTGATGGGTGTGACCCAGATAAACCTAACCTCCTTGTGGCTATGTTATCCTACACCTAAGAAATATACTAAACAAGAATTTGCTTTCTTGTACCTTTTGTAACTGTAAATTTGAAAAATGTACAATCAAGTTTTCGGCATAGTTCAATTTCTGGTGCAGACAAACTTCCTGGCTTACACAAAGCTACTTCTAAGCTGTGTCCCCATATAACAGAGAAAGTGGAATCTTTCTATCTCTTCTTGTATAAAATCCCCAGTTCTATGAGATCAAGGATCTGACTTCATGGCATCATTTGCTCTTAATGATGGGAACTTTTTAAAGGCCCCAGTTCCAATTCTGTTACTTGACTGAGAGGGTGGAGGAAGAACTTCAGTATATGAATTTGGATGGGTTTCTAGACAGTGGAAGTAACTACTAAGGGGTCTGAGGTCAATGAAATTCTTCATGTCAGAAAAGAGAGGTGAAAGCTAGACAGTATTATTCAGCATTATTGGTAATATGATTATAATCATTTGAACTGATGATGTTTGTAAAAAGGAAAGTATGAAAACATTTACAAAATATGTATGTTTTACAATTAAATAGATTTCAAAAGGCATGTAAGATATTTTTTTTCATTATGATAATGGGGGGATGGTGTTCAGTAGTTGGACATTTCTTAGCCACACACTGTTCAATATTTTACAGCTTCTTGTATTTTCTCGCATCCACATTGTTTTTCTCTTCTCACTGGCATTATAAAAATGATGACTGTCTAAAACGACAGATTTGAAAGCCCACCCTTTTAACTCAATTTATGGTAATAGCAAAGCATACTGGGGAACTTGCACAAATAAATAGCCTTGCATGGCTTCTTGTGAGGAATATACTTATTCGTTTTTAAACACAAAGTTAATTCATTGCTTTTGCACTCTGGAAAATAAGATTGCATGTCAAGGAAGAAAATGATATATGGAAAATCAAAAACATTGTAAGTAATAAAGTATCAATATTAGCTTCATAATAAGAGGTCAGATGGCAGCTTATTTTATGGATATTCTTCCATAGAGAAACTGTCCCAGTCAACAACAAATGTAAAGTTGACTATATTTCTGACTCAGACTGACATCATTACTGGCTTTAGTTGGTCTGTTCCTTAGAATGAAGCAGAATCTTGAGTCAGATGACAGAAAAAAATATCAATAGCAATAATCGCATTTGAGAGATAGAGACAACTTTGAACTATTTGAACTACTGGTCAATTTTCATGTGAAATATGTTATAATTGTGAAACAAATTGTATGTGAAATAATATACAAATGAAATAAGTAACCTTATTAGTCTTCTGTCTTCCCTGAAAAAGAATTTCATGGCCACTTCCCTGAGATTATTTATTGAAATCCTTGTTCGCCAGGTGAAAATACAAACAACCTGACCTCTAAGAAAGACCTAACTTACCATTCCAACCCCTAAAAGTTCTTAAAATTCCACTAACCCCATATGTAGCCCCAATCGGTCTGGGGTAATTGAACACATTCTCTCATTATTGAGAGCGCTTCGCAGTATGAAATGGAAGCTGTGCTCTTTGCAACTTAATGGTCTATAGAACTGAAACTCTGAAGGACTTGTGTGCTGAAGATATAAATGATGATCATTTATCCAAGTACAAAGATGAAAGACAATGTAGCAATTAAGTAATTTTTATGTACTTACAAATTCTGTATAGAATTGTATTCATGAGTTCTTATGAAAGACTATGAAGAATCTAACCCTTACTTTATTTAGCAAGACAATCTTATTGCCAAGGGTAGAAAATATTTTTTTTTCTCTTTGTGGTTTTGAAAAATAAATGCTTTAGTTCACAATAACATATATATCATTTTCTTGGAGTCATGGCATGCATACATTTTTCTTAGATAATTCATGGGAGCGACAGTAGAATGAGAACAAAAGAGTCTACTTATGTTTTGGAAATGATTGATGAAAATGATAATTCAAAGAAAGAAACGAGTAACCAATGTTTCTGCTCTTCGCCTTTTCATGTTCCTGAATTGAAGGATTTAGTACTTGAACATTCATCATTTGAATGTATCACTCTTCTACGTAACTGCGATTTTCTCTTCCACCAGGGCTAATGTGAATTAGTAGACCAACTGCTGGGATAAACTGGCTAAAGTCAGCCAGCAAAATCTTCTAAATTGGAGAGGCAGTGTGAAATTTGCTGATGCAGCCATAATTAAAATGAGATCAGAAAAAGGGTATATTCTAACAATGTGCACTAAAGAAGACAACACAGCTCTTCACAGAGAAGCGAGGCTGTGTGTGTCTTGAGTGCTCAACTTGCATCCACATTGCATTTTTAGAAATGTCCTCTCCTCTGTTGTATGTGTGTTTGCAATCATATTAAATGGGATATCTTCAATCGGCACCTAATTACCACCACATATGTACAAGAGTAACTCCCCCACATACCACCATCACCACTGGTATAGTTGCTGTGAAATTCTGGTTTTATAGGTTAATGTTATTTCATTCGAATACTGTAACTCACAGTGAGAAGCCAAATGCCCAGGTAGACAAACAATGCGGGGCACTCTGATCAAAACTTCTGCAGCAAACACTCCCAGTAGTCAACCTGTAACCTCTGTAGCAATTGGTCCAAAATGGTCAGACATGGTCAGTCACTGCCAGCTTCCTTTATGAGCGCCTCCAGTTCTGACAGGGGACCAATAGTTAGTTAGCCATGTGCCCCAAGTCAGTCATAAAATACGTCTACTTCTGCTTCTTCTACATCCAACCTCCCCAGCAGCAATCAATATGAGCATACCAGAAAACTCTGCTGTTCTGTGTTCTAAAGCCCACCCACTTGACTGCCGGCCATTGAGACGCTACCAACTGCTAAGGCGCATAGCTGACTCTGAGTAAGTAGCCTCCCTCTGTCCTCATTTCAGCAGCTTTGATTCCTATGACACCATAAAGTGTTTCTGACCCCAGAAACATTACTTATGCTACAAAATACCTCATACACTTGCTTCCTTTGAAATGCTGTTTTAAAAGGGTGATGTATGTTTGTGGTTCGATTCCTCCCTCTTGAAGAGCCTGGCAAGCTACCGAGAGCATCCCGCCTGCACAGCAGAGCCTAGCAAGCTCCCCAGGGCATATTCAATATGCCAAAAATAGTAACAAGTCTCACAGTGGAGATGTGACTGGTGCCCGCTTTAGCAAATCGATGAGCAATGGGATGACAGTGATACAGTGACAGTGTGTTTGTGCACATACACCTATACACATATATGCATAGATGTATGAGAGATTTGTCCTTATATTTATATTCAAAGTAGGGTCATGCATTTATGAAATTTTACAAGTTCCATGATTTACAACTAGCAAGTCAAAGACCCACAAGAGGTGATGGTGTCATTTCAATATGAAAACTGGTAAACTGAAATGGAGGAAATGCCAATATTTCTTTACAGCCCAAGAGTGAAGGCAGGAAAAACAATAATGTTTCAGCTCAATGACAATCAGACAGGAAGAATTTTTCCCATGAAAGGGCAGTGTTTTGACATAGCTATACCTCAGATGATTGAACAAGGCACACACACAATAGATGATTGACTAATTTGATCAAATTCATCCAAGATTACCCTAACAGAAATATAAAGAATACTGTTCAGCAAAATAGCTGGTCATCACCCAGTAGGGCAAATGACACAATGTAATGAATATTCCCTCCATGTCCCCATCACCAAACTCTAGCCCTTGTCAACTCAGCACACATAAACATCTTCGTAAATCCCTATTCTAACTGAATTAGGGCCCAGCAATTCCCCTACAAATCTATTTCCTTTTTGCCAGGAAATCTGGTAAAAGGTCAACTATTCATTCAGAGAAGACTTGGATAGATATTGAAAGTGTACTTTTTAAAAAATATTCTTAATTTTTATTGTTGGGGGCCATACCCAGCAATGTTTGGGAGCCCATGTGATGCCAGAAAGCAAATTCAGAGTATTACACATGCAAGCAAGTGTGCTGCTTCTAGTCACATCCCTTGCCACAATAGCATACACTTGGGTACTTAACACCTGGGTCCTTCTTGAAAGGAATCAGCCTCCCCTTCTTTCCAGGGATTTGGGGTCTATTAAATGGCTCATATATAGAAATTGATTGGTGGTCCGTGACTCTACTTTCATAATTCACAGTAGACTGCTTTTGTTCAACTGACTTAAAACCTTTCTGTTTATACAAATCAAATAAGAACTTGAGCCTTATTTCATATTGAGTCTTACAGACATAGACAAAAGAGGGTTGATGGTGTGGATCTTGAGAACAGCATTGTGAATTTGACTATAAGCAAAGTATATAGATGAAAAATCTTGAAAGTTTATGTGCTCATTTTGTTTTGTTTGCTGTGGGTGTATAACAATGTTAAATTACTCCGGGTGAGTTACTAACCTAATAGAATGCATCATTGGTGGTATTTATGTAAAAGTTTAATTTTTCAAAAATAAAATTGTACTTAGGAGCTGGATAGATAGTACAGCAGAAAAGGTGCTTGTCTTTCACACAGCCAATCTGGGTTCAATCCTCAACACCCATTATGGTTCCCTGAGCCCTAACAGGAGTAATTTCTGAGCACAGAGCCAAAAGTAAACCCTGAGCATAGTCAGGTGTGATCGATCCCAAAACAAAACAAATAAATAAAAAGTTACGGGGAGGGGGGCTGGGGAATTGGGTCACACTGGTGTTGCTTAGGCCCTACTCCTGGTTCTATACTCAAGAGTGCTCCCTGTCCTTAGTGATACTCAGGGACCATTTGGTGTTGATTAAACTGAAGTTGGCTTTATTGCAAGGCAATGCCTTAACCTCTGTAGTTAAGTTATCTTAAGTTTAGTTATCTCACCAGTCCCAGTAGTTCAATATTTTATCACTTAGAAATTTAAAAAAATAAAAAGGAACAACATGTTAACAGTAATGAGAAACATGGGTTTTTTTTATGTTTATTCTTTTGTGGCAAATTTCTGTAACATGCGGCCAACTCATCTACAAAATGTACAAATATGTTACTGGAAGTTTGGCAAAAAAAAATTTTGAAAACTCTAAGTTAAATAAAGACCCACCCAAATTCTTTTTAGAAAGACTTTAAGTGTCTGTGAATCTTTTAGAGCAGATATAATCTGTATCCTTTTTCCAACTGGATTGGATCCCAATACTTTTTGTCCTGAAGCATTTCACAGATTAGTGTTCTGTGAAACACACTTTAGGAAATACTTCTCTTGAGTATTTTAAGTTTGAAATGTTTCTAATGTTCTTTTTAATTTAAAGGAATAAAAATATCTTTATATTATGAAACTCATAATAATATCTTATATAAGTATGAGACTAATTAGTTTCCAAGTACTTTCATCATGATTATGACATTTTAGCTTTACAAAATTTTTGTAAGGTAGATATAATGATAAGCATCACATGAATGAGAATTTTAGATGGGAATAATTCCGGAGACTCACTCAAGGTCACGTTGCTAGTTAGTAACAGAATTTTGATTAGAATTCCTTTTTAAAAGTACCAAGACAGAGGCTCTTCCCTTAATTACAATGTTTCTCCAGCATTTATTCATTAATGTCTATTCATGTATTATTTGAATATGAGCTGCATTAGCGGTTTCTAAAGTTTATTCAGGAAAAAGTCTATGAGACCCCAAGGGTTGAATTTCAATACTAGTTCTTCTAGTAGGACACAATCTATTTGTTCATGATCAAGTTTTTCTTCAGCACTTTTGGCTTTGGTTTCTTTAGAATCACTGTATCACTGTCATCCCGTTGCTCATTGATTTGCTATGAGTTATGAAAAGAAATATGGACCAAACATAATGACCTCTCAGTGTCTGTGTTGCAAGCCATAATGTCCAAAAGTAGAGAGAGAGTATGGGTAATATTGTCTGCTATGAAGGCAGGGGGAGGGTGGGAAAGGGGGAGTATACCAGATAATTTGTGGTGGGGAATGTGCACTGGTGGAGGGATGGGTGTTTGATCATTTGTAACCCAAATATGAAAGCTTGTAACTATCTCACAGTGATTCAATAAAATTTTTTTAAGAAAAGACTTGTGGTTACTGTTTTTGGCATATCTAATACACCATGGGAAGCTTGCCAGGCTTTGCCATGTGGGTGAAATACTCTCAGTAGTTTGCCGGGCTCTCTGAGAGGGGCGGAGAAATCAAACTTGGGTCGGCCACGTGCAAGGCAAATGCCCTACCCACTGTGCTATCACTCCAGCCCAATCATTCTTGTACCTTAGCTATTGAAAATCATGAGCTTTCTACACCAGATATAGAAATAGTTTGATAATCTCTCTCCTAAAACACCTGTCAGAAGTATGTCTCAATATAAAGCAATATCATGAGGTTATTTATCACATATTGATTTATAATACAACAAGAACAGAAATACCTATCATAAAAGATTTTTTTAGCTAAGTATACAAATATTTACACTGAGTCGGTTTGACTAAAGACTATTATTAACATCAAATCAATTCACAGCCAATTTTTGTCGTGAAATAAATTTTGTCATAAAACCAATGGAAAAAAGTATTTTACCTTAGACATTATTTTAGTTGGTTCAGACTGATGAAACAAAGCATTATAGATGGTGTGGTTTATAAGCAACAGAACTAGACTATGTTAATGAAATAACTTTAACCCATCTGTGAGCCAGAAAATCTTCCCTTCCAGTTGAGTAAATGATGTGTAATTTTACATTTTTATGGGTTAAAGTTGTTTCATAAAATATTGTAGCTCACAGTGAGAAGCCGAATGCACAAACAGATAAACGGTACAGGGCACTCTGATCCGAGCATCTGCAGCAAACATTTCCAGCAGCCAAGCTCTTCTGCCACAGCTGCTCAGGATGGTCAAGACACGGCCAGGAGCTGCCAGTTTTCATCATGTGGGCCTCTGCTTTGAATTAATTGTAAATTCAAATTTAAAATATGTTGCTTCTCATAAGAAAGCTTTTATTTTTTCAGAAAAGAAAAAATAAAATTATATCCTGAATCACCTCAGAATCACCCGGTCTTATCAGCCACTTGCCTTTCAGAAAAGCTCACTGAATCCTAGCGATTCTCCTTTCCCAAGCATTGCCAAGAATCCCTGGACCAATACAGCAATATGTTGCGGGTCCTTGTGAGACTCATATCCCTGACTTTCCTGAGAGCAAAACAAAATGTTCTCATTCTGAGTGGGTCTGTGAGGATCCAGACTCTTTCAGACGCATCTGCTATTCTAACAAGTTCTTCCAGAAACTAAGATCCATGGGCCACTGACTACACCACAAATATCTGATAGATTTATCTAGACTGTTAAAGGGATATTATGATTAGTGCTATCCCAAAGGACTGGCCATCTCTACTGATGACACTTTTGGACAGAGTACAGCACTCATGTACCCAGATCACTGATGGTTGTGAGTGGGGAGAAGTTAACTCCTTCAGTGTCAGTGAGTTGCCTCTCACTCCACCTCTCAGGAGACTTTTCGTCTGTTTGGGACAATTTTCACTACAGAGATCTATCACTTCTTCCCAAATTCTGACTTTCCCTAACCTTGCTACACTTTCTCACACATATCTGGGCATATTTCATATAAAGATGACCAGATAGTTTCAATTCTTTCTAGCATATCTTGAGTTCGTGGAAGGCAAGAAATGTGACCACCTATAATATTATATAAAATAGTCTCAAAATAAAAAGTTCAGGGTACATTTAAAGATGAGATTGAAAGGCTAGAGGTGAAGGATATATTCCCAAAGTCATGAGTATGATTTTCATCTCTTTCCTTGTCCTAAGCAAATTGTTAGCAATCTGAGGCAGGTGGTTGGTGATAAGAGGAAACATTATTGCTTGGTTCTATGATATTTAAACAAAAGGAAGTTAAGACTTGGTATCCATGAGAAAGATTCTATCTTGGGGGACATGGAAAAATCACACTGGAAGCTCCAGAAGTCATTCTGTGTTTTGTAGTTTTGAGGTCTAGTCTGGGTGAGGGCCTGTATCTTCCACTACTCTCACTTACTCTCCAATCATTTCAGATACCCTGGCTTCATGTCTACAGAGTTTAAACTAGCGATATTTGCAGTCGTGTGTGGCCGTGTCCTTAGCTTCCAGAGTAACGTTTTGTCTTTGACTTCAGATCTCGGTCATCAGAAATCCTAACTTAGTTGGACTTCATTTTGTTTCACTATTCTTGCGGAAATATTGTTTTCAATAGTGTGGCTGTTCATGTTTTAGGGGTACAACATTACTGTACTACACCCACCACCAAAGTGAGAATATCCCACCAAAGTAGAGAATATCCACTACTGCTATAACCTACTAGCAGTAGTGGAGGTTACTGCTAGTAGGTTAAAGCCTCTAATTTTATGGAAATGTTAGAAAGATCTCATCTGTACTCCTTCCCCACCCAATCCATAAATTTGCAGCATCAAGTTTAGAGATCAGAATAACCAAGTTTTTGCAACAGCATCTGTCTTAAGAAAAATGTGGCTTCTGGCCTGGAGATAGAACAGCCAGTACGGCACTTGCCTTCCCATGGCTAACCAGAGTTCAATCCCCGGCACTGCATGTGTTCCCCCAAGCACTGCCAAGAATGATACTGGAGAGTAGAGCCGGGAGTAAAGTCTGAGCACTGCTAGGTGTGGCCCAAAAACAACCAACCAAAAGAAACAAACAAAATCTGATTTCTGACCAGTAGAATACTGAGGACATTCTGGTGCTGTTACTTGCCCATCACAGGAGCCTCAAAATTGCCATACCTCCAAATAAGTACTTAAGCAAAATAACAAGGGGAAACGCTACATGACCTCTGTGCAAAAGTGGATATATGACTTCAGGTGGGCTATTGACAGCGCCCGTCATGCCCTCCTGACAAGTGTGGACAATGCAGCTGTGAGCATCTGCAATGCAGGTAGAGCCAAAGAACATTCTGCCTGGATATTTGTGTCTGGCGACAATCGGGGAAAATGTGTGAGGATCTAGGTAGTGTTTAAGATGTTAAAAGCGCTGCACTTGCACTATCTGTGATCCATGTGTCCGGGGAGAAGAGAAAGGAGAGAAAAGGGAAATTAACCTCATGTATACCAATAACAACACCAAATTCCAGAGAGGAGGAAGGTGATTTTTAATCATGAGCTCTGAGCCTTTCAGAGTCTTCCCATCCCTTCTAATCCAGGCAATTATTTGGATTTGGTGACCCATCAAAGTGTCACACTGTCCCTCAACAAACTTTATTTTTTTCCTGTTCTTTTTTTGGGGGTCACACCCAGCTATACTCAGGGGTTACTCCTGGCTTTACACTCAGAAATTATACCTCTCAATACTCAGGGGGAACATAGGGCTGGTGATCAAACCCAAGTCAGCCACATACAAGGCGAATACTTCATCTGCTATTGCTCCAGCCCCACACTTTTTATTTTAATTTTAGGTAGTTTAAATGTGTTCCTAGAATTTGAAGACAAAAGAGAGTATACTCCAGTATATAATCCCAAGAATTTTGTATGTAAGACTATCTATAGTTTATCTCTTTGTGAAATGAGAAAAATGGAAGTGAACTATTCAGCAGTGCAAACAATTCTTGATAAACGCCATGTGGGGACATTGTGGCGGCTATAAAGACTATGTTTCCAGAGACTGTTCAATGGTCATTGGTTTTATGTTAAACTATTAGCTAAAGAAGCTGATGAAAGATTCCTAATCAATATTAATCACATTTATTTGAAAGTGTATAAATGAATATCACTGTTTATATCACAATTTGAAGTAAATTGTCTAAGCAATAATATTTTTAAAAAATAAAATATCAAAAGTGCAGCTGTGATAAAAATAAAATATCAAAAGTGGTTACCTATAAGTGATAAGAACAACAGAAATGAAGTATTAGCATCTTTTGTTTACTAAATAACTTTTTTTTACTTAGGTAAATTCTTTACTATAATCTCAGAAGTACCTTCATATGTAACTAATGATAATTTTTGGGTCAATTCCTAAACAAATTATTTGATATTTTAAGTTATTAAAGTCAAATTATTAAATTATTTATTTGACAGAAAAAAGTCCAGAGAATAAACAAGAGTTATTATTCTTTCTTTGTTCTCCGTGCATACTTACACACACACACAGAGGTCACACACACACACACACACACACACACACACACACACAGGTATAGGTCCCAATAAATTAGATTCCTAAGTGCCTTGTTCTTTAAACAAATATTTAAAAACTATAACAATTACTAGAATCGTGTTAAGTTTTCCCCTAATTAAGAAATAAAGCACACAACGGATAAAATCATTCTTATGCTGAAAGGTACCATGATTCCAATTGTGTATGCAAGCACTAGGTAATGAATTGGACCCTTTATCTTTTGCAATTGCCTTCTGGAAAAAAATTCACCATCTTGCCTGCTAAGTACTTGGTTCAAATGGTTTTGTTGATTTTCTTTTCTTTTTTGCAATCAAGACCCTCTGCCTAGAAATTCAACAGCAAAGATTAACACTAAATTTCTGAAAATAGAGAGATGAAAAAAATTGATAAAGCAAAAGGATTTTTTTCAGATACGACTACCTAAAAACCCTGGCTTTTGATGTAAGTTAAATGTTACCATAGCATTAGATTTATGTTATGGTAAATGTTTAAAATTAATATTTATTCAGTTTTAATTTGCCAATATATTAAATTTCCATAACCTAGAAATGTAAAGAAATAAATATCTACAACTATAAATTTTTGGTAAATCTAAAACAATTCAGTATTATTTTCTAAATCTTTAATATCCACAAAGTCAAACTATTTCTTTGTGTATCACTGGAACAGTAATGGTTTCATCTAACTTGAATTTGTTAAACTATCTCCACAACAATCACAGCTATAACACATATCAAAAAACCTTTATCTTTTCTTTTTTCCTAAGAAAGCATAATACTTAACTAATCATGTTTATCAGATTTAGAGGGAAATTTGGTTTTAAATTACTTTTTCCCACAATTGACTATTCTCTCTCCAAACACTATTATTCACCCTTGACTGTTCATAACTAATGTTTACCACCTTGAGAATTCCTTTCCTCTTATTTATTCCCTTTGCTATCAATCCCACATCAACGAAAGCTTTATCTTATCCTCAGCAAATTATTTCCTAATTCATTTTTCTCATTTTTAGCTGGGACTGTAAAACTTTATATGCATTTTGCATCTATAGCATTATTCTGCCTCCATATCTCTCTTTTTCTATAACATCAAACTGTAGCAAAAATTATTGACATGCACATTTAAATTAAGGTCAAATCAGACCAAACAGTCTTATTCAAACATCTCATCTCCAATTTTAATTTAACAAATATTTTTATTATTTGAATACAAACCAGAAACTAACAAAAATACAATAAATCTACTTTTTCAAGTGGCATTCAATCAAATAATCAAACCCCTTTTGTGTGACTGTTTTTTCTCATGGCATATTGCTGTTAATCTGGTTTGTCCTACAAAATATCTTAACGTGAAGTTTATACTTAACCTTAACAGTAATTTTCTTTTGATTCTGATTTTGAGATCTTACTCAACCAAATCTTTAATATTTATTTCTGACTTCATATAAACTATAAATTAAAACATTTTGAGAAAAAAATGCCTAATAGTAAAACTTCTTCTTCAAAGTAAATACTTTTAAAGACCATATGATTGACTACGTCTCTTGAGTACTCAAAAGCTGAGCTGACTCAAAGCAGATCTGAGAGGAATAATTTTCATTTAGTTGAGACATTGAGATATTGGTACTTGTTATTAGATACATACTGGATAGAATAGATATTGGGTATGTATAGAAAAACCTGCTTCTCTCCTTATTCGTGAAAATAATCAGGGCCAGAGCGATAGTACTGTGGGTAGGGCATTTGCCTTGCATATGGCCGACCTGGGTTTGATGTCCAGCATCCCATATGGTATGCCCCAGACACCACCAGAAGTTAATTCCTGAGTGCAGAGCCAGAAATGACCCCTAAGCATTTCTGGGTGTGACCCTCCCGAAAAAAAAGCAAAAAAAGAAAAATAATCATTTTCCCACATGTTTCTAATTATTCATAAAGGCAGCTAAGAGTTCAGAGGAATGTGTAAGAGGAAGTATATGAGAGCCAAGCACTTAGAGATCACATTTCCCTGGAGAATGAACCAATCGATGAATAAGCTCAATGTTCCAGAGTAGAACACTTGAAAGAAAACTTAGAAGAGAACAATCATAGAATCAAGAGAAACGAGAAATGGAAAGATGATGAATACAAACAATTCAAACAGATTAAGCTGACCAGTTATGAACTCTTGAGTTTAGCACCTGGAATGAACAATGACCTAAAGGACATTTTTGCCAGTTGTTAAAACACACAGTACAGTAGGTTTGAGATTATCTGAGAAACAAAATCAATCAGTAAGAAGCTTTGCCCTCAAATGTCTTCAAGTGCTACATTTTCAATAGAAAATAACTAAAAGTAATGAAACCAATGTGAATTGATCATCTTTTTTTATAGTGAGCAAAATACGTTCTTGAGAGAAATTAACTTCAAAAAATTTGAGGAGAGAGGAAAAGAGAGAGATGTGCTTTTCCAACATGGAAAAAACAGAGAATGACTTTTTAGGAGAAGGTTATATATAATCTCTCCAAATTGTCTTGGCCTGGAGATCTGTGCATGCAAAATAAAGTTAATCTGGACAATGCCTCAGGGAAATTCTTGGACACTTGAGGCCCTTTCATATAATTATCGTGACCTTTAGATTTCCCTGTAGCTTCTCCTTTTCTGAGAAGGGAGTCCACCCTTCTCTGATGGTGCCTCAGTTTCTGCATCTGGGACTGTCTCAGTTTATCCATCACCAAAAAGCTGAGGATTTGCATCTCAAAGTGATATGTTCCTCATTCATTACTTCAGGGCTAGCCAATTTCTTCTTTAATTGTATTACTAAAAGCTGATTATGAGGGTACTCCCTGTGTATCTGCCTGAATATTACCCCTAGAAACTCCACCTCCCCTTGATGACAATAATAGCTGGAAATAAGATGAAAATAGCTGGAAATGGTCACACTGGACAAGATCTGAGTGTTAAAAGTAGGCAAAGGGATATGCTGGATAATCTCTCAGTATCTGTACTGCAAACCATAATGCCCAGAAGGGGAGAGAGAGAGAGAGAGTGAGAGTGAGAGAGAGAGAGAGAGAGAAGAATCAGACCCTTACAACCCCTGCTTATGTAAGGGAATGATTCTTAAAAAAATTAGAAATTGAGCTTCCATTTGACCCAGCAATACCACTCCTAGAAATATATCCCGGAGAGGCAAAAAGGGATAGTAGAAATGATATCTGCATTTCTATGTTCATTGCAGCACAGTTTATGTAAGGGAATGAAATTTCATGCTAACAGTATTAATGGGGCCCAGGAAATGGTTTATTGGGTTTCAGAGTTGTCAATTTGAAGAGCCTGATCAGATTTATTTTTTAAAACATTAGCCTCCTGAGGGGGTAAAAAAAGCTTTCCCTGGTCCAAGAAAAACAGTGTTTTAGGGAATAAGAAAATAATTGTCATAGCATGAACTTTTGTTTGTTTGTTTTGCATGATAATGAGTCTGCAATAGAAATTAATTTCCTGCTTACTGGCCACCTATAAATACTTGTTCAAAATTACCAGATGAATATCTTAGCTTTAGTGTTGGGTTTTCTTATAGAAAAGTTTAAGTCTTCAGTGGGTTTACATCAATGATTCACTTTGTGTCAGACAGAGATGATTCTAACCTGGAGGAGCTCCATAAAGCTTTACAGCAGTGGGAGTGTTTAGAACAGCATGAAATGGTCCCCTCCATTTAGTCAGCAGTTGGTGAAAAGGAAACCCAGTTTTTCAGGTTTTACATATTTTGATTGCGGTAAACTCTATTTGATAAAAAAAAAACATAATTTCCATATTCTTGAATTGCCTGTGTATCTATCCTAAATTTATAATATACTTAGAATGTCTTCAACTTAACCCTTTGTCTGCTCCAATAGGCATGATTATACATGACAATATTAAACAATTCAGTGCCTTACAAAATCGGAGAAAAAATGTAGACAACACCCAAATGAATATTACTGTTAAGAGACTTTAGGACAAAGTATAACTTTCGCATAGTTTATTCTATCACTTTAAATGAGCCCAGCAGAAATATGTCTAATAGATTAAAGATTTATTTATTTTAGTAGTATTAAATTGCCCATTAGCACAACCAATAGGGCATTTGCCTTGCATGTGGCTGACCCGGGTTCAATTCTTCGATCCCTCTCCAAGAGCCCAACAAGCTAATGAGAGTATCCCGCCCACACAGTAGACCCTGGCAAGCTACCCATGGCATATTCGATATGCCAAAAACAGTAACAACAAGTCTCACAATGGAGACATTACTGGTGCCCACTCGAGCAAATCGATGAACTATGGGACAGCAGTGCTACAGTGCAGTGCTACATAAAAATGCATATATATGTATACACATATGCAAATGCATATATAACTTTATTGATACTGAAAGGAGTGACAGTTCATTTAAATACATCTTTCGCACAAGTTAAATTTCCCTGCATATTCAGGAAATAGAAATATTTTAATTTATGGATGAATAAAATGTGTTCTCAAGGTTATTCAATATTTCTCTAAAAATTAATGCTACAACTTGAACTTTCTCATCAGAAGGCTCATGCACATATTTTTTCATAAATAAAGTGAATTTTCTATTATTTAAATATAGTATTAGTTTCTTTTAGACAGCTGTAGCTTTGAATGTTGAACATTTTGGGTTTTTTTAATTAGCTATCTGAAATCTAGCATTTTTTAAGATCATACAGTTCTTGCAACTTTTATCTACTGCAGGAGTAAGTTTTAGATAAACAAGAAAAGATTAAATAGTTCTGACTCAATAATTATTTGAGATTATAAATTTATAAAAATAAATAGATGGATAATTTTCTGTACCTCAAGAAATATTTTGTTGTCTTGATGCGCCTTAGATACCACTCTGAATATCAATGGCATTTAGAAGCTGTTTAAGTTGAT
Source organism: Sorex araneus (assembly GCF_027595985.1). Taxonomy (NCBI): domain Eukaryota; kingdom Metazoa; phylum Chordata; class Mammalia; order Eulipotyphla; family Soricidae; genus Sorex; species Sorex araneus. Next base: position 22,002,571 of record NC_073308.1, on the reverse strand, counting down.
GTTGAGCTTAAAATGTAAATTTATGCAGCAATTAGAGAATCATTTGTGGAGAAATGCAGCAAATTTTAGATAATATAAAACTGCTACAAGCTTTTAGACAGGGTGAGAACCTTCCTGACTCATTATAAGCTGTCAGGGTGTTGCGCTGTTATGGACACTCTCTATTAATGCTGATGGGATGAGAAACTATTTATTATCCTTCTAAGTATATCAAGATCATCTTTTCTTAATCAGATTTCCTTCTGGCTATAATTAAAATTTGGTCTTTCCAAACTGTAAGCCACAGTGCACTATCATACAAATTAGTTCATAAATTTAAGCTAAGAAAGAAGGTATTTCATTGTTTTTTTTAATCACATAGTGCAGATATCTAAATAGCATCCCACTCCTAGACAACTCAGATACATATTATCAAAGTATACCAAGAGTGATCAAAAACACCTATCTTAATATAAAATAAATTACTTTGAATGTAAGATATGAGATGTTTCTCTCTAGCAAGTAATTATATAAGTAAAACTCCCACACAAGAAAGACTTAACCAAATTCTTTTTTTTTTGCTATAGTATGCTTCTTCAAGACTGCTAGACAGATCTCTGAAAGAAGCAACTAATGGAGCCCATGAAAAGATCAATCCACTACAGAGTGCTTAGTTCTCATTGTAATATGGCCTTGCCAAGAGATCTAAGTATATAATTTTTTCCCCTGTGGATTCATTCTTATCTTGTATTAATTCCTTTGGGAATAAGAAATTGATCATTTGAGAACTAGCATGTATCCCGTACCTTTGACTATAGAAAAAAATGTTAGAAAAATAATTTCATGGCAAAAAGTACATTTCAGTATTTATAAAAGAATACATGATGAATACCAGATAAAATTTTAGCAAAAGAAGAGCATAAGTGTATATTCACTAACTTCTTTAAGTTGAATCACAGTGATATGCACATTTACAAAAGTGTCCATGATTGGATTTTGGTCATATAATGTTCCAACACTCATCCCTTCACCAGTGTCCTTTTCCCACCACCAATGGTCCAGTTTCCCTCCCACCCCACTCCTGCCACTATGGCTCTCTCTCTCTCTCCCTTCCTCTCTCTCTCATTCCCTCTCTGTCTCTCTCCCCTTCTCCCTCCCTCTCTGTCTCTCTCCCCCTCTCTCTCCCTTTCTCTCTCTCTCCCTCTCTCTCTCCCTATCTCCCCCTCTCACACTCACTCTCTCCCTCTCTCTCCCACTCTCTCCCTCTCTCTACCTCTCTCTCTCCCTCTCCCTCTCTCTCTCTCCCTCTCTCTCTCATTCCTTTTGAATCTTATGGTTTGCAATACAGACAATGAGGTTATCAGGTATATCCCTTTACCTACTTTCAACACTTAGTTCCTGTCCAAAATGATCATTTCCAACCATTATTGTTATGTTGGTCCCTTCTCTATCCTAATTGCCCTTTGACTCACACACACTTTTTTATATAATTTTTAATTTTATAAACTAGTTCACAATATTTCATTACATTTAATATTCAAACACCAATACCACCACCATTACACCTTCCTATCACCATATTTCAGATGTTTCCATCCCGAACCCCAATCCCTGCCCCAAAGCAGAACAAAAATAATATATTTTGTATTTGTTATGAAAAACTACTGAAAATGCTACCAAAAAAAGTAAAAGTATCCTTAGAGGAAAGAGTATAGAAATTGGTATACTTCACCAGGGTCTATTAAGCTTTTCTATACATGTTGTTAAAGGTTGAGCCTTGTGTGCTTAATAGATATATAGATATATATATAAACTAAATTTATAGAGGTGATTAATTTTTAAGATCATCAGGAATCAATTAAAATTAGTTCATAATTCAAATTTGGTTTACCCTTTTTTAATTTGTTTCTTGTTAACATACACCTTACTTAATAATTTACAGACTTATTTCTTATGAGCGGACATATTCTAATTTGGGAGAGAAAACAGAATAGTAAGTGTGCCAGAATTAAAAGACAATATCACCATATTTTACAAGCAAAAGGTAAGAAGTAGGTGAATAAAGAGAAATTAAAAGTATCATTGTTGTAAAATTTAAATTTTATTATTTTTCAGTCAAAATTTTGATATGAATTAAATACATATACCCAGTGCTGACTGGGTTGTGAGATAAAAAGAACATTCATCTACTGTTGGTGAGAATGTCATGTGGTTCAACCTTCATGGAAAGTTGTATGAATATTTCTCAAAAAATTAAGAATTGAGCTGCCATATGACCCAGAAATTCTATTTTTGGGGGACAATACCCCAATAATACCCCCATATATTTCAAAAATATTAATAAATTTGCACTTATATGTTCATAGCAGTGCTATTCACAGTCACCAAGATTTAGAAGCAACTCAGGTGCCCAAGAACAGATGAGTGAATAAAGAAACTGTGGTATATATACATGAGTCAGCTATAAGAACATGAAATCATGCAATTCACTACCTGGATAGAATTATAGGGTATCTTGCTAAATGTGGTCAGTCAGAGGGAGAATGACAAATACAAAATACTCTCACTTATATGCAGAATATGAAGAAACATAGTAAAGGAATAGATAACAAATGGCTAATGCCAACAGATCCTGACAGCTGCCCTAGAGTATTCCAAGGGGTTGAAGAGGGGAAGTAGAAAGGAACCTTGAGATATTGGTGGAGGGACACTGACACTTTGGTGGTGGTTGTGGTGTTGAAACTGTGTGCCTGAAATTCTGTCAACAGCATTGCAAAACACAGCACCGAAATAAAAGCAGGAAACATATACATACAAATATGTACATATGAAATTCTCTATAAATATATTAAGATGTAAGAGGTATCATGAAGACAATGAAAAGATTTGGGAAAATGATAAACAGATTTGTGAAATACACATCTAAAGCAGTGATCTCTTTTGAGGAGCTTAACTGATGCATTTTTCCTTAAGAATCATAAATTAGATTAAAATTTTCTTAAATTTATCCAACGTGGGAGTAAATTTTAGTGATAAAACACACAAAAAATGGTAAACTCCATGAGTGAGGGGAACATTTAATAACTAAAAGAATGAATTTACACAGGTGGACTTCAATTGCAAGAAAAGCCATTTAAAGTAGTAATATTTGTACTATGCTATTTTCACAACATATGGCGGGCAAGGTGCTCTAGTACTGTACTACTTTAGAATACAAAAAATCTGCAGTTAACAGAGCTATGTTAACATACAGTGAAACATCCCAGAGATTGAAATAATATTATAAGACAAAACTTTGGCGAACGTAGTAAAAGTGGAACTGTTCCCTGAAGACTCAGTTCTCAGAGTTCACTTCGAGAGAGTGAATATTCAGGGACAGTCCTTTAAGAGTAGAGTTTTGGTAGTAGAGGATGATCTCAGCACCGCAGGGAGAGTTACATTAGCATCATGGGATGCAATTTGAGCAAAAACATTAATGCACACTAGCGATATCACATATTGAGAAACTCATTAATTTTCAATTCCCTCAGACTCCAAATTGCTAAAATTCTCAGATTAAAAAAGGGTCAAAAAAGGGGCTGGAGTGATAGCACAGCGGGTAGGGCGTTTGCCTTGCACGCGGCCGACCCGGGTTCAATCCCCGGCATCCCATATGGTCCCCCAAGCACGCCTGGAGTAATTCCTGAGTGCAAAGCCAGGAGTAACCCCTGAGCATCGCTGGGTGTGACCCAAAAAAGCAAAAAAAATAAAAAAATAAAAAAGGGTCAAAATATAATCCCAGACCCAATCCTCTCTGGAATTCTTTTCACCTTCCACTCTCCAAATTCTATTATCCATCATGTTCCATCATCAACAAATGATCATGTTGTCTGATTCATTTTGTTAGGAAAGAAGTGATAAAAACAAAATAAGAAATTTTGAGGTGATAAAAACAAAATAAAAATTCTGTTGCCAGTACATTCTGAGTCCCTGGATTTATCCTAACAAAATGATTTGAACTTAAAAAACAAAAAGGTTGTATTCAAGGACAAATCAGAAGTAACCCCATCATTTCCCCATCATAGGGAAATAAAGTTATGACGTTTATGCACATGGCTAAAAAATATAGAGATTTAATATACATAAGTCTTCACAATTTGATAATAATACCATAATGACAGAAGGAAATATAAGAAATTATAAAATGTAGATGTGCTCTTTTCTGTGTTATTCCTTTTCTCCTACATTTACATATTTTTTCACAATACACGTGTTATTCATAAACACAAAGCTAAATTTTATTTTTTAACATTTTAAAAACCAACTTTAGAGAGCCCAGATAAGGACATATAGAAAAAACTTGAGGATGGCTGATACTGTGAAGCAGTTATTAGTGTAAGCATGAGACTATTATGGTACCCAGGAAGCCCGTCACTAAGAGCATTATCTTGGGTTTTATTCTGGGCTCCAAAAATTACTGACAAAATGCAAATACATGATGTTGGCCCATTAGCAGATGAAGCCGTTAGTCCTATGGAGCTCTTGGGACTGTTTTCAAAATCTAATTTGACTACTCAACACAGGAGGTTCACGCCAAACAGGCTGGGCCTGTGGGCAGAGTGAGGAGATAGTGTTTTTTAATGCATAAAGCAAGGAGATTTTTGAAGCATTAGATCTAGTTTAGAAGTTCTAGTTAGGAAATATACTTGTCACATAAAGTACTAGACACTATCAGTTGTTAGATGCACTATCACTTAATGAACCACTACCAAATTTTAAATGTTGCCAATTAAACCAAGACAGGATGCTAGCTACAACTTAACATTTATATTTTTTTCACTCTTGGTAAAAGCTATAGTGGAATTCCTTACAAATAAATATTGCTATATATCACTCTTGTGCATACATTTTTAAAAAATAGAAACTAAATGAACTGGTTAAAATGTGATTAACATCATATCCAAACTCCAAAACTTCTCAGTAACTGCAAAAGTCATGTGTGTGTGTGTGTGTGTGTGTGTGTGTGTGTGTGTTTCACACACTACCATTAAATGAATTGGCAATTGGCAAAGGAATTTTTTTTTGAGCTTTTGAAGTTTTACGCTGTTGCTTTCTTAGTCACACTAGAAGGTGTCAATGCAAGACACATAATTCTTCCTTGAGTTATTCTAAAGTGGTCTGTGGCTGGATCCTTTGAAGCAATATCATTGACTAATCAGAAAAAAGCAATCAAGTTCACACATATGTTCACAACAGAACTAGGATTACCAACTAACCAGAATCAAGTATATGCCCCATACAGCACAGTCTAACTTCACCACAATCAAGCTCTTCAGAAAAATTTAAAAATGCATCTCAGAATTCATGATATAAGGTAATGAGGTATAAGATTGCAGGCTGCTTAGAAATATGTAGACATTTGGCACTGGGAGAATGGGCAGAGGCAGTAGCTAGGGGAACAACTTTGTAAAGGAAGACAAACATGTATTTGCATCCTTAACTTTCTCAGGTTGGCATATCTGGCATTATTATTTCTATTTTATAATGGATCACCGCTCGTCCTCCATATAGAGCAAATAATAGGCTAAGCTAGATTGCAAAGCTCCTGATTTCTAGAACAATCTGTGTTTGTTGTTTGTTTGCTTTTGTTTTGGAGCCACATCCAGTGGTGGTCAGGGCTTACTCCAGGGATCACTCCTGGAGAGGCAAGGGGGTTGCTCTGTGGGGTGCTGGGGATCAAACCTGGGTCAGCAGTGTGCAAGACAATTACTTACCCACAGTACTAATCCACTGAAAGTCACAAAAATAAACACATACAAATATTAAATGACTACACATACTCAAAAATTTATGTCCTATTGCCTATCCATATAAAATAACAATTTAATGAATAATGTATATAACAATAATACTTAACACTATAGCACTGTCTGCACTGTCCTCCCCTTGTTCATCGATTTGCTGGAGCAGGCACCAGTAATGTCTCCATTGTGAGACTTGTTGTTACTGTTTTTGGCATATCGAATATGCCACGGGTAGCTTGCAAGGCTCTGCTGTATGGACGGGATACTCTCCGTAGCTTGCCGGGCTCTCCAAGAGGGACCAAGGAATTGAATTCGGGTCAGCCGCTTGCAAGGCAAATGCCCTTTTGGCATTAAGGCAAGTCCTAATTAAGTATCAGGACTATCCGCTGTGCTATCCAGTCCTAATACTTAACACAGGTACAAAAATTATTTTAATGCAATATTTTAAAAATAAGCTACACAGATGCTAACCTTCTCTCCTCAGTTACCCTAACATTGCAATTGCTCCAAATACAAAACCAGTGAATATATTTTAAAATATTAATAAGTTAAATATATACTTTATTGGGGCTGGAGCAATAGCACAGCAGGTAGGGCATTTGCCTTGCACGCGGGCGACCCGGGTTCGATTCCCAGCATCCCATATGGTCCCCTGAGCACCGCCAGGGATAATTCCTAAGTGCAGAACCAGGAATGACCCCTGTGCATTATCGGGTGTGACCCAAAAAGCAAAAAAAAAAAAAAAGTACTTTATTTAGATCACCAAACAAGTTCCCTACTGCTTCCTTCTTTCATCACTTCTTCATTAATTTTATTTTTATGTAATTTTATTTATTTCCTGCACTTTGGCGTCTTGCTCTCCTTTGTGCTTTGGTAGAGGATTCTTTCATCATCACGTCATTTTATTAATGGGCTGAAAATTTGGTTGTCTCAGATTAGATGCTAATTTAATTTTTGATCTTCTACAATATGACCCTATATGATTCTAAGACAATGACTTACTGTTGAATTTTCAAACATTGTGCTTGAATTTGAATTTCAACACAGAACCTTTTATTTCAATCTACACAATCATTAGTTTGCTAAAACTATCATTTATTAGACAGAAATTTTTCTCATAATTTAGTAAAACTAATTTTAAAAGACCTTACAAAAAAACATATTTGTTTAAGTAAAACTTCTAAGTTTATTTGTAAGGTATTTTATGCAATTGGTCACCCAACAGATGTAAATCTTTTGGCATGCAGCTTTTCATCTCGAGAATTATAACATCAAGTCTGAGTAACATCAAGTCTGAGTGGGCAAAGCAATTACCTTTCATACCCTCAACCTAGATTCTATCTCTAGTACCACATGTGGTCCCCAAAGCCCCTTAAGGGGTGATCCCGGGGTACAGATCCAGGAGCAAGCTCTGAGCAGTACTGCTGGATGTGGCCAAAACAAACAAACAAACAAAAAAGAACAATAAAACAGAAAGTATTGCAATAGCATAAGGAAAGGGAAAATATTAATTTGGTTTGTGGCTAGGAAGATTATAATACTACGAATGAGACAATTCTTTAAAAGCGAATAACAAGGTTTCCTTTTTTGTTGTTATCTCTATTGATCTACACACTATGCTGCTCTTCCTCCAAGAAGCTGGAAGAAAAAGAACATTTGTGAAGCTTTTGGAAGATTAATAAAGCATTGCTTGTTATTTGTAATCAGGGTCCTTGGTGGCTCTCAGATCTATTTCAATAGCGTGTTCAATTCAGCAACCATGAGTGATGCTTGCAGAATATTTAATAAAGAAGGTCATACTCAGAATACACTATATTTTCTTTCTTGCTGACAACCTAAATCGGATTACTCTGAGCAATTAAATATTTGCACAAAAGGAAGACAAAAATTCCTTTAACACGGAAAGTTAAAATCATGGCACTTAAAACCTACAATAGTGACATGTGTTATTTTTCTTTGGGCTCCAATTTGCTCAGGTGCTATTATCAGTCAAGGGCATCTAAAATACTTTGTAAATTGAAGGATTACTAAAAGGTACAAACAATAGGATTGCAAGCATCCTGAATGACAAATAATGCATATCAGTAGTCTATAGAAAGAAAAGTAAACAGAATTAAAAAATACAAAATCTAAATTTTATTTCTTGAAATGTAGAGGCTATTGTTTTCATATTTTTCTAATCAAACTTGAAATAAGTGTAATGACTGAGTAACAGAAGAATGAAGAAGAAAATTAGGTGATAAGTAAAATAAAATTTAAAATTTTTGTCAACTCTTCTGAACATGGTATCATTTATTGTCAGATATATGTTAACTCTATATATTTTAATGAATAAAGAACTTCATAAAACCATACGAGGAATAGTACCTTCAGAACACAGAATACAAAAGTAAAACTTGGTTTGCTAGAAATGCAGTAGTCAGGGTAATTAGATTTTTTTAACTCCAGGATATATTTCATCTTGAAGTCTTCTCTCTGAATTAGTATCTGAGTTTCTGCTGAATATAAATTATTCTGCTAGTCCTTTTGTATAGTGTATGAATTTATTTTCTTCACAGTCGACTCTATCTGAACCCAAACCTGTAAGAACTGGAGATTATTTCAAAGATGTTATTCAAAAAAGCTTTGTAAAGAGCTGGTGTATCTTTTTAAGAATACTTCAAGCTTCTTACTGATGAAAAATAACAATACAGAAATTTGAGTGTTTCTCAAGTTTACTTATATAGCCAGTTAGGATATAAAGACTATTTTTGATACACAGTCTATACCATCCTTTCCTTTTTCTAAAACATCTTAATTTCATCATTTAATCAATCTTTACCCCCCCCTTCAAAAGGCTTTTTAAGACATCAAAGGCCAGTTTAAGGGACAAGCATTAAGAACTCATCATTAGATGCTAATAAAATGGCAAGACATAGATCACTGCAAGTTCCCACTTTCAGTTAGAATTTTAGATAAACCCTAATACTGCCACTCTGAGAATCATTATTCAATAATTTTCAAGATGACAGGCAATTTTACTATATGAATAGAAGTTTGGTTATTTGGAGTGGTGCATTGATTTATTAAAAATTACTTCTAATCAATTGGAGTTTTTGTCACCTTGCCCCAGAGAAGGAACAGTCTCAGTCCCTTCATGCTCCATGGGAGCAAATGGCAGTTAGTCTCCAACTATTCAGCTAGTTCTAAGCAGACTTGTGTTGCTCATAAACACTCATGAGTTAGGGGCATTTTTTTTTGAAAGCTGTGTTACTACTGTATGGTTGTTCTATGCCTTGATCAATCCCTACAGAAAACTAGAAAAAAAAAGGTAGGGGGAGGGTGTTAAGAAATGACTCCACCACTAAGAAAGAAATTGGAGATAGTCTACAGGAAGCTGAAAATCTAACACAAAAACTGACTCCTGCGATTCTGACTTTGCCATCAGCATACTGTGAGACCCTGGGCAAGTTGTATATCCTCTTCAAACCTGGGCTTCCTCGCCTGCCAAATGGCAGTGACACTAATGCCATCTCATATGTCACTGTTCTGAGAATGAAATACATAGGTAGATACACAACTTTCACAGAACAGCTCTCAATAAATATGAGTGTTTGTATCGTTATTTTCCCTCCATGCATGTGAGGGCATTGAAATAATATTCTCTTTTACTTTATTAAATGGACTGGAGCGATAGCACAGCGGGTAGGGCATTTGCCTTACACACGGCCGACCCAGGTTCAATTCTTCCGTCCCTCTCAGAGGGCCTGGCAAGCTACCAAGAGTATCCCACCCACATAGCAGAGCCTGACAGAGCATGGCTATCCATGGCATATTCAATATGCCAAAAACAGTAATAACAAGTCTCACAGTAGAGATGTTACTGGTACCCACTCGAGCAAATCAATGAACAATGGGACAACAGTGCTACGGTGCTACTTTATTAAATACCCCTTACATATATATTGGTATATAGTGCATTTATTGCACTATACACCAATATGTTAAAAAGAGACCATTAAATATGTATATTTTTCATCATTCATAAGACAAATATACGTGGAGTTAGAAATACAGAATGTTGGCATGAATCTTCACTGAATATGAAAACCTCTCCTTCTGGATCTTTGGACCCTGATCTTTTTTTTTTTTTTTTTTTTTTTTTATTTATTTATTTTTTATTATTATTTTTTTTTAATTTTAAATTTATTTATTTTTAATTAGAGAATCACCGTGAGGGTACAGTTACAGATTTATACACTTTTGTGCTTATACTTCCCTCATACAAAGTTTGGGAACCCATCCCTTCACCAGTGCCCATTCTCCACCACCTGTAAACCCAGTGTCCCTCCCACCCTCCCCAATCCCATCTCCCCCCCACCCCACCCTGCCACTGTGGCAAGGCATTCCCTTCTGTTTTCTCTCTCTAATTAGCTGTTGTGGTTTGCAATAAAGGTGTTGAGTGGCCGCTGTGCTCAGTCTCTAGCCCTCATTCAGCCCGCAACTCCCCTCCCCCACATGGCCTAGCACACATCCAAAAGAACAAAAGCAACCGCTGTTGGAGAGGATGTGGGGAGAAAGGGACCCTTCTTCACTGCTGGTGGGAATGCCGACTGGTTCAGCCCTTCTGGAAAACAATTTGGACGACTCTCAAAAAATTAGATATTGAATTCCCATTTGACCCAGCAATACCACTGCTGGGAATATATCCCAGAGAGGCAAAAAAGTACAATCGAAACAACATCTGCACATGTATGTTCATCGCAGCACTGTTTACAATAGCCAGAATCTGGAAAAAACCCGAATGCCCCAGAACGGATGACTGGTTGAGGAAACTTTGGTACATCTATACAATGGAATACTATGCAGCTGTTAGAAAAAAGGAGGTCAAGAATTTTGTAGTTAAGTGGATGGGCATGAAAAGTTTCATGCTGAGTGAAATGAGTCAGAAAGAGAGAGACAGACATAGAAAGATTGCACTCATCTATGGTATTTAGAATAACAGAGTGGGAGACTAACACCCAAGAACTGTAGAAATAAGTACCAGGAGGTTGACTCCATGGCTTCGAGGCTGCCCTCACGTTCCGGGGAAAGGTCAACACAGAGAATCGATCACCAACTACATTGTAGTCGATGGACCCTGATCTTTGAAAACTTCCTAAGCATCTGAAGGACAATGCTAAACAGGTCCTCTGCCACAAGGAGAAAATTAGGGAACCAGGAAGGGGACAGGAAAAGGATAAATTAATTCTGAGCCAGATTATTTTCCTATCTGGTATATTTTTAATGTTATTATTTGATTTCCTAACCTTAGTAAAACAGTACTATGTAAGTTGAGAACAGGATGAACTGTGTTATGGATAACAAGGTAAACAGGCAAGAGATCCCCCCAAATAGAGAAATGATAGAGGAGTTGAATTGAGCATGAATGAGCCACTCCTTCTGCATGAGAACACTATCCATTGCCAAATGAGCTAGGGTGAATAACAAGCCCTCCAAAAAAAATAAAAAATAGCGGGTTGTTACCTACCCTATAATAATTGATAAAAGAGATTATGTCAACACATATGACTCATGGTGTGGGTGTAGGAAGGAACACTTAATAAAAGTTTTCAATACTGTTGGAGCAACTTATGTAAAGCTTTTGTGATGGCCGTGGGCAGTGCTCAATCAAACTGGTGATTTAGGGGAAATCTAAGTTTGGACTCTTGAGAAACTTATGTTGTCTGGAAAGACTGATCTTTCACCTTCTTCAAGGTGCTGAGAAGCTGGTGCTTTAAACTTCCTGATGAGAGTTTTTTTTAACATATATACAAGAGACAAAAATGATTCTCTGGCAAGTAAAAGACCCCAAATACAGAAGAGCTATTTCATAAAACTTTTGAGTACTTTTTCATTTTGATACATTTATTAAAGAATTTTTACTAACATGTTGAGTGAAAATTTGTGAAAAACATAAAATATAGAGCTAAGGATTTTAATTATATGCTTTATGTTAATGACATCAGTCTTAGTAATTCAACTGTGGTTTTCCTAATTCGGAAATTATTTATAAAGCATTTGAGAATTAGGGTGAACATTTATTTAAAAAAGAAAATTTGAATCAGGTTGTTCAGCTTAAGATGCCACCTAAGTTACTTCTTTGTTTCTCTTCCTTAAAATTCATGTAACTGAACATAAAAATTAAAAATCAGAATAAGATTTCCTCTTCAATTAAGCAGAGGAAGATGCTCAAGCAAGAATTTTGAGAAATATATGTATATTTGTGTGCTGAAAGATGATTACATAATCAGTGCCAAAAATTATAAAAGTGTGCTTTAAATTATTATAGTCTTAAAATTACTAACCACTGATCTTCTGATTAGAAAAGAATTAATAAGATGATGATCCATGAGAGAAAGTGTCCTTGAAGAAATAAATATGAAATCAAATGCAACAGAAAGAAAGAAAAGCTGAAGAAAAATATTCTTGATGACTTGAAACTTCTGGATGAAATTGATCATCAGAATCAAGGACAAATTCAATTGTGAGTCTACAAAACAGAGACTTCAATCTTGTTATTAGATAAACAACATAAACGACAAAATCAAGCCTTATCCCAGAAAAAAAAAACTAAATAAAATGTCTTCTAACAAGCCAGAGAGATAGTGCAGTGGGCAGGGCATTTGTCTTGCAAGCAACCAAGCCTAGTTCATATTCCCAGCACAGCATATGGTCCCCCAATAGCACTGGCAGTGACCCCTGAGCACAGAGCCAGGAGTAAGCCCTAAGCACTACTGCATGTGGCCCAAAAACAACAGCAATCAAAACCAAGATTAGATAGTAATTTCAAAGTCCTTGGGCTAAAGTTGACTTTAAATAGCATTGGATGTTGTCTGCTAATGAGCATAATCCATTTCTATCCTTCATTGAGTCTCACTAGGCATTATAAGGGCTGGGAGCTTAGGCAAGACATTTCAGAATGCTTCTGGTGCCAGAGTTCTGAAGATAAAGTTTTCCCAGAGAGACGAACTGGGCTCAGTTTGGGAAAATCGAAGTGAGGTGGAGGCTGGTTTTTGCCGAAGTTGAAGCTGCAGTTTTGCAGAACCTGACATCCTCAGCAGGCTCCTGAGCTCTTTATCCTATGGCTTCACCCAATTGAGGACTCCAGGATGACTCTGCAATGCTCAGGCCCACTAACGACTTCCACAGCTTGGAACTGCAACCCAGGATGCCACATGAAAATGCACATGTCCCAGCACCGCACACCCCTTCTTGCCACCAAGTTTTCCGATCATTCTCTTTACTGTCTGTTATGCGTCCCTTCACTCTTGTTGCAGAGATCAGGGCAGGCACCCACTTGGTTGGAGTGTTCACAAACTTGATTTTCATGCTTCACACACTGCGGTGCTCACAGTCATTTAGTTGCAGGTACCAGAAATCAAACACTTGGGTTGCAGCACTGGGCATCAAAAAGGGCAGTGCCATCAGGAGAGCATTCAGCATACACACAGTGCCAGGGACTGAACTTGTGGCCTCATACCTGCAAGGCAGGTGCTCAACCAATGAATCGCACCCCCACATCCACTTTCTAATAATTTTCTAATTATCCCTATGATTTTCTAATAGTACCAATAATTTGATTTCCTTTATTAAACTTCTTTCCACTTGAAATTTCTAGAGTGGTTCATGCATCCTTACACTGAACCCTAAGTGACACACTGAATTTATAATTACTTTTTATTATTCTGGAAAATAAATTAAAATATTCAGAAGCTTTTAATATAATTGAGACCTCTGGAAACATTTTTTGATCTATCTTGCATGTTAATGAGTTTGTTTCCTCTAAAGAAAATATGATGGTTCATATTCATATAAATACCAGCTATCATAATAAAAAGTGCCCATTAAAATCCTTCAAAGATTATGCTCATATTTGAAGTGAGTCTTTAAAAGAGGTCATTGTCATTGAGCATTAAGTGCCAGATTATTCCTCTGGTTGGGGGCAGGTACACAGCACAGCGGTTAGGAGCAGCATGTTCCCTGAGCCCACTTAACCCCTACCTGTCTTCTAAGCATCACCAGATGCTTTCCTATATCTAGGCATAAGTAGGATTCAGGGATAGGTCAGGGGTTAGAAGTAAGATTAGGGTCATGTCTAGAGTTAGGTTTAGGTTTTTGTAGGACATAGGTGACAGATTTGGTGTACTGAAAGTTTAAAATGGAAGAAAATTCTAAGATGATTCTTCAGTTTAAGCGAACTAGTAGTTTTAGCCATAGGTTTGGGTCAGGATTAGTAAATTGTTAGAATTGTTATTAGAATTTGGATTAGGGCTAAGGTTAAGGTTAGGTTTTTGTAGTGGTTAGTTGTTAGGGGTCTTGTTGTGTGTGTGGATAATTAAAAGTGCAAGTTAGGGTTTTTTTCCGTTTAGGCTAATTGACAGTTTCAGGATTATGTTGGTTTCAGGATTATGCTAGTTTCAGGGTTAGTACAGGTCAAGTTTAGGATTTGGATTAGGATTGGGGTAAGGTTAGTTTTGTATAGGGTTTATACATTAGGTTTTGCTATCTGTAAAGTAAGAAGTGCAACGATTTGGTGATTGTTATATTTAGGCCAACTGGTATTTTTTAGACCAAGGCAAGCTCAGAATAATTTAGGGTCAGCATGAAGATTAGGGTTAGGGCTAGAGTTGGATTAAATTTATATGGTGGTTAGGTATTGAATTTGGTTGTGTTTAAAATTTTAAATGAAAGTAAAATATAGAACAATTGTAAAATTTGGTTTACTGGCATAAGCTAGGGTAACAGAATAGGTTAGGATCTAATGTTAAGATTAAAGTTAGAATTAGGTTTGTGTAAAGGTTAAGTGTTAGATTTGGCTTTGTTTAAAGATAAAAACTCAAGTATAGGACACTTGTTTAATTTTGGCGAATTATAGGTTTATACAGTGGGTAAGGCATTTGCCTTGCACTCGGCCGACCCGGGTTTGACTCCTTGGCCCCTCTCAGAGAGCCTGGCAAGCTACCTATGGCATATTGATATGCCAAAAACAGTAACCAACAAATCTCACAATGGAGATGTTATTGTTGCCCGCTCGAGCAAATCGATGAACAATGGGAGGAGAGTGCTACAGAGCTACAGTGCACAGGTTTATGTCTAGACTAGAGTTAGGATTAGTATTGGATTTGGAGGCTAGTAGTAGGATTAGAATCAGGGCCAGTGTTATAGCTAGGTTCGTGTAAGGGTGAGTTTGCCTTAGTTTAGAGTTAAATATTGGAGTAAAGTATGGGATAATTTAAGAAATTCATGTCCTCTATCTTTGTAACCTTTGCACCTAAAATAGGACACAAATTAAGGCTTCCAGGAACATGCTTCACACCTTAATTGGATAATGACTCAATATTTTCTCTTACTAGAATTCCCTTTTCACCTTTCTTCAGTTGACAAACACATTTGTCCCTCAACATTCAGTCTAAATCCTGGCTTCTGTAAATAAATGAAGAGAGGAGAGATTTCACAAAACCTTTTGTTTTAAAATAAAGTTGAGAGTTACTTTCAGTAAATGTTTGATTTGATAACCTATCTCGTAAGCCAGGCTTAGGCAAAAAGTTATCAGGCCAAAGTTCTGGGCTAGAAAACACGACCTTAAGGCTCTTCTTGAGTTCCTGCCCCTGCTTGGTCTGTCCCCATAGAACCCTGGCCTGGCCCTGTCCATGAGACAACACAACACAACCATTCAACTTTTCTTTGTGCTCCTGGTTTCTTTAATGTATAAATATGATTATGATCACTTGTATCACTTCTATCACTTGTCATCCCATTACTCATTGATTTGCTTGAGTGGGTGCCAGTGACGTCTCCATTCATCGCTGTCTCGTGCTAGTGTAGCCCAATGGCATCTGCTCGCTCCAGGAACACAAAGAGCCTCAAACCGTTCATTCAGGGTCTTGACAAAGAAGTCTGAGCATCTTGTAGATGGGCAGCCAGGCTTTCTTTTGACTGCCTGGGGAATCCAGGCTAGTCCAGCAGTCGTCTCCAAATTGCATTACATGTGCAGCCCATCTAATTTTTGATGCCTTGGCTAACAAGACAGCATCCCTGATTCTCAATCATTGACGAAGGTGGTCAGAACTCCAGATTCCCTCTCTCACTTGAGTGAAGTGTGACATTCCAAATGTGATATTCACAAAGCTGTGCAGAGAAGCGATAAAGGAAGACCTCAAAGAGAGAAGAGCAGCAGTGTTGGTCGATGTGGCAGAAGCCGGGAAAAGTGTTCACAATGCTCGTCTGTCCTTAGCCAAGATAACTGCCCTCCGACATCCTGTTGAATCTAACACATCTTCCAGAAGGGCAACGGAGAGAATTATTCATGACTTCTACTTGGATCTCTTCGACAGCCACGTCCACCTGCCCACATACCAAATTCCGCAGGATGGATATGTTGTTCCCAATGTTCTCCCTTCTGAAATCCAACACACAATTTAGTCGATAAAGAAGCTTACAGCACCCGGTCCAGACAAGGTCAGACCCAAACACCTGAAGAATCTGCCTCCAGTACTCGTCAATACACTGGCTTGGCTCTTCACACACTACCTGTCTGAATGCAAGGAAAACCAGCAGGACCATTCTGTTGTACAAGAAGGGAAACATCCATGATATCAGCAACTATTGCCCAATCTACCTGTTCTGTGTCATCTACAACTTATTCACTCGAGTCATCCTGAATAGGATTGGCAGACCACTAGATGAAGAACAACCATGCTAGCAAGCCAAGTTCCAAAAAGGATTCAGCACGCTCGACCATATCCACACGGTGACCAAGCTTATTGAGGTTTCTCAAGAGTTCAAGATGCTGCTCTGTCTAACATTCATCGATTTAAAGAAGGCCTTTGATTCTGTTGAGACTGAAGCGGTCACTGAAGCCCTAGCCAAACAGGGTGTTCAAACTCAGTAAGTATATCAGGATCCTCCATGAGCTGTATTACTAATTCACCAGCAGGATCTCACCATTCTACAAGGAAGTGATCATCGACGTTAAGAGAGGGGTTTGGCAGGGTGATACCATTTCACCAAAACTCTTCAGTGCCACCCTCGAGAATGTCATGTGACGCCTGGAATGGGAAGGAATGGGAGTGAAGATAGATGATCGGCAACTATACCACCTCTACTTCACTGATGAGTGTGGAAAGGTCGGACTGCAACTGAATCTCATGAAGACAATGTTCATGAGAAACAGAACCAGTTCCTGACATTCCATTTGTTCTCAACTGAATGAACATCTCCGAATGCAGCAGTTATATGTTCCTAGGTCGAGAACTCAATATGAAGAACAACCTGGCACCTGAGCTGCACAGGAGAAAGAGAGCAGCGTGGAACGACTTCAAGAGCATTGAAGAAGTTGTTAAGAGGATAAAGAACCTCCAGCTCTGGGCATATCTTTCAACCCCACCGTTCTTCCTGCACTAACATACACCTCAGAGACCTGGGCCCTACGAAAACAGGATAAGAACGATATTCAGGTCTCCCAGAGAGGAATAGAAAGAGCTATGCTTGGAATGATTATGATAACAGTCAAAAAACCCACTGCCTGTCCTAGTTCACTATAGAGAAAAATGCAGAAAATTTGCTTTCAAGGGCTGAAGAGATAGTTCAATGGGCCAAGTGCATGCTTTGTATGCAGGAGATCAATGTTCAATTACAACATCTACAAAATGATCCCAAATACTACCACAAGTGATCTTAAGCACAGAACTGGGCAGTATGCCCCCAGCACCACCAGGTGAGTCCCACCCTCAAAAAATAAATAAACATTGCCTGAAACAATTCATGAGGTAGAGGAGTGAAAAAGTGGTACATGAGAGGGATATGTGGGCTTCCAGTATTTTGCTATGCTCTGCTGTGAAATTTCCTATGATTAAAAAATAATAATGATAAGATCCAAGATTATAGAAAGTCTATAGTAATCTAGCCTCAAGCTACTATTAAGTATCAGAGCTCTGATACTTAATAGTAGCTTGAGGCTAGATTTCTCATCTAGCTCCTGTTCTCAGTGGCAATTGAGTTGTTAATGCCCAAATGGTGGACACTAAGAGTCACTGATGTCTATGCAGACACACATTCTAAGGCTGATGTCCTGCTATCAGAGATAATGACTGGGCCCAGGACCAAGGGACCATCTCTATAGATCCTAATATGACCCTTTGCTTCAATAATGCACTAGGGATTGATTCCTTCTCCAGTAAATAACTCCATTGAGATTTTAGACAAACTGCTTTTCTTTAGTTCACTGACTCCAATTAAAATCACCTCCCCAAAGGTATCCTTGTCTCCAACAGGATACATGGGATAAAGGCAACTGGTGTAGAGTATGTGAGAGATAGGAGGCCAACCATGTGGGATGATGTTGTCATTTCCTCTTTGATATTTATCTGCTTTCTTTGAACACAAGATGTGCTCTTCTAATCTGAACTCCAATGAGTATTATTAGGAAGTATATTTTGTGGTTTCCACTTCTTCATTGGCTAAAAATTACACATAACACTTCTCCCAACTATTTTACAGGTTATTTTTCCAATAACAAATGTCTTCAAAATGAAGACATTTCTGGCTCCTGCTCAAGCAAATTGATGAACAGGATGACAGTGATACAGTGATACAGTGAAGATATTTTTGCTTGAGTACGTTATGATGTTTGACTGTTAATCCTGATATCATGTATCTGGATAGAATTTACATGACCTAGCATTGAGCATGTATCTAGACTTTACATCCAGAATTTACATGGACTTTATTAAGAATAATCTGAAAAAAGTCTCAAGTGAGGCTATGGGGTGATTATTATAAGTTGCTCTTGGTAACTGGGTTTTCTGCAAGTTTTAAAGTAATTATTCATTGAAAGTTTGTACCTTTGAAAGGATCACAAATGCATTCAGACCACCAAGGTACTATTTACTGTTTTTATTACTCCCTAGTTTCCAAAGCTAAACTGGTAATAAAAAATCAACAAAACATTTTTTTCCCACTCTTCCTGGTATAAATGGTTTTATCTTTCATTCTTAGCCATTAAATTACCTCAGGCAAATATACATACAAATGTAATAGTACATAGATTTGGTTTGGGGGGTTCTTTTTTTATTGTTGAAATAAATTTTAATTTTGATTAGCTCAAAGCTAATTTGGTGTAAATCAACATTTGTACCCAAGCTAGAAAATTTTAAATGGTACTTTTGTTTTGTTTTGTGAATGAAAATATCACAGAGGCAGTAAAATTTGCTTTGCTTTCTCTTTTGTAGCTTCAAACATTTGAGAATTCAATTCCCCCAAGAATCACTTCAATGCAACACAGACTTTTGTTCTAGAAGTGTTATTTTTGTCCACATTTCCCAATCATTTTTCCTAGTTTTTTTTTATTTATGCTGCATTTATATTGACCCATAGTTGAGGAACATCATATAATACTATACCTTCATCTACACCAGTTTCTGTAAATAATACAATAACATTAATTTTAAATGATCTATTATTTTAGTGTTGGGCAACACTGCCCAGAAATTTCCAAGATGATGAAAATGGTCCATATTTGTGCTATATACCATGATAGTCATATGCAACTATCAAATTCTTGAAATTTTATTAGCTATTTTATTATAGCAATTCATTTCAATTGAAATATAAATTGAATAGCTAGGAATTGTTAGTGGCTAGCACACACATTGCCTAGCACACACACAGATCACAAAGGAACAAAAATCTCAAAGGGCAAAGATAGTTGTCCTAAATGTCCAGTTCTTCCACTAACATGCTATATGGCCTCTAGGATCATAATTTCCTGGCCCCAGAAAGAACAGGGGTGAGTCAGAACGAGGCTTTCTGAGAATTGTTATTTTCTCACAACAAGTGAGAAAAGCTCAAAGCAACAGTGGCAACACTCATTTTTCAGTTGTTTTCTATTCTCCAGATTGTTCTTGGGTTCTCTGTCAGAAACGTGGGTAATTCCTGAAAACAGAGAATGCACTCAATGGCTTATCATCCCGTTGCTTGCACTCCTACTTTGCTAGGGGTAGAGAATTTGAAATGCTGTAGTAATTCTAAAGACTCTGAAACAACAAATAATGGAAAATAAATACATGAAATTCAGACTGTTTCATGAGTGAAGCAGCAGAAATGCAGGTATGCGGGAATTGTGACTGAAAACTCCATGTTCAATGGAACTGGGAATGGGTGACCTTCCCCCGTGCTCCCCATGTTTCCGGAAACTTGGAAGTCGTGCTCATAAGCCACCTCTGATTGGTGTCAGATAATCTCATCAATGGCCATGACTCAAGGACTCACTGTTCTTCTCTTATATTAGAGCATAGAATGACTCGCCAGAGCTGTGCCAACAGACCCATACCAGGCTATATCCTTTGGGGCACCCAGAGGGGGTGGGTGAGGCCCCTTCCTGCCCCAAGGGACCCACCCAGCCCCAGCAGCTGAAATCCTCCAGAATTCAACCACCATCATGCTCACAGCTGCTCAATACATGCTCGGCCGAGTCTCACACACAAGTAAATGTATTCCTGGACTACATGGTCCCTTTGCAGCCACACGACAGCTTATACCTCACACCACTCATATTCCAAGAGTAACGCACCACAGTAGATGGGGTTTAAAGTAGGAGGAAACCAATCTTAGAGGGAAATATATTTTTATAGAAATATATATTTTTATAGAAATATATATATATATATATATGGGCTGGAGCGACAGTGTAGCAGGTAGGCCATTTGTCTTGCACGCGGTCGACCCAGTTTCGATTCCTCTGCCCCTCTCCGAGAGCCCAGCAAGCTACTGAGAGTATCTCACCCTCACAGCGGAGTCTGGCAAACTACCCTTGGTGTATTCCATACACCAAAAAACAGTAATAACAAGTCTCCCAGTGGAGACGTTACTGGTGCCCGCTGGAGCAAATCGATGAGCAACAGGATGACAGTGATGATAGTGACAGTGATATACACATATATATTATATACAAATATAGATAGAGAGATATGGGGCTGGAGCAATAGCACAGCTGGTAGGGCATTTGCCTTGCACGTGCCAACCGGGTTTGATTCCCAGCATCCCATACGGTCCCCTGAGCACCACTAGGAGTAATTCTGAGTGTACAGCCAGGAGTAAACCCTGTGCATCGCCAGGTATGACCCAAAAGCAAAAAAAAAAAGAGAAATATATATATGCATATGCATATATATGCACACAAGGCTCAAGCTTTAACAACATATTAGTAATCTCTTAGAGAAGAGTTTAATGACCCCTGGGTGAAATATGACAATCTTCACACAGTCTCCCCTATGGAAAGTGTTGTTGTTGTTGTTTTTATATTTTTTTAATTTTATAAAGTAGTTCACAATATTTCTTTACATTTAATATTCAAACACCAATCCCACCGCGATTACACCTTCCCACTTTTCCATCCTGAACACCAATCCCTGCCCCAAAACAGAACCAAAATAATATATTTTGTATTGCTTGTTAACAAAAACCACTGAAAATGCTACATAAAAGTATCTTTAGAGGAAAGAGTGTGGAGATTGTTGTATTTCATCCAGGGTCCATTAAGCCCTTCTATGAGAGATCACTTAAATCACTTACATGTTGTTAAAGGTTGAGCCTTGTGTGCTTAATATATATGTATACATATATATACATATATACATATATATGAGTTTAAGGTTTTGTTTGTTTGTTTGTTTTTGCTTTTTGGGTCATACCCAGCGATGCTCAGGGGTCACTCCTGGCTCTGCACTCAGGAATTACCCCTGGCCATGCTCAGGAGACCATATGGGATTCTGGGAATTGAATCCGGGTCGGTCGGCCGTGTGCAAGGCAAATGCCCTACCCACTTTGCTATCACTCCAGCCCCGGGTTTAAAGTTTTTTGGAGAATTTTCAACAATTTATTCATAACAAACAATATAAAATAAATTATTTCCGTTCTGCTTTGGGCAGAGGTTGAGTTTCGGGATGAAAACATCCAAAGTATGGTGGTAAGATTGGTGTTTCAATATTAAATGCAATCAAATATTGTGAAATACTTTATAAAAATAAAATTGAATTAAAAATAAATCAATAATTAAAATTCAGATCCTTAAAAACAATGGGTTTTTCCCACCCTCCCCACTCCCATCTCCCCCCCACCCCACCCTGCCACTGTGGCAGGGCATTCCCTTCTGTTCTCTCTCTCTAATTAGCTGTTGTGGTTTGCAATAAAGGTGTTGAGTGGCCGCTGTGCTCAGTCTCTAGCCCTCATTCAGCCCGCAACTCCCGCCGGGTTTACGGGTGGTGGAGAATGGGCACTGGTGAAGGGATGGGTTCCCGAACTTTGTATGAGGGAAGTATAAGCACAAAAGTGTATAAATCTGTAACTGTACCCTCACGGTGATTCTCTAATTAAAAATAAATAAATTATAAAAAAAAATAAAAAAAAATAAAATAAATAAAAAAATAAAAAAAACAATGGGTTTTTGTAATCAGGAAGATTAAAATATTAGCTTCATTATTCTTTTGAAGAGTGCATAGATTTGTCCACCAAATTCTCTGCCAAATATATTGTTCATTGTTGTTGTGTCTTGGATACTATTTTTGGTTCAGAAGCATTTTTTGGTACTTTAATAACATAGTATAGTAAATTCTGACGGTTAAAAATCTTTGTGGATGGGGCTTCCTAACATCAGGCAACAGCCTTTCATTAAAACTGTCCTCCCCATAATTGTCATGAAATGCTACTATTATCACCTCATGTCCAGACCAGCTGTTGTTGAGATAATACTGAGTTTTCAGGTACATCAAGTATGTGAAGCACAACTGAAACTCAAGGGCAAATGATATTAAAAAGGCAATTGTGCTATACAAATTGCAACATGATGTCAAGAGTATATATTTATTTTATAGATATTGGCATGTTTCTTAGACCTTTACATTTTGATAGCTGCTTACACACTGGGCCAGTTTAGGGATATTAAGTATTTTTCTTATTTAAAAGTCCCCAAATGTTTCCATCATAAACATTGTGAAAAAATATAGTTATAACCATAAAATTGGTAATTAAAGAGTCAAGTTTAGCATAGTAATGTCAAGCACAAATTATAGATGTTATCCTTAGCCTTACAAATAGGTAGTTCATTAAACAGCACAGAAAATTTGGGCAAACTAACATTACAATGTAAAACCAATAGAACTTTTTAACCTTTCCCTCCTTCCAGTGTCATTGTACACAGTTATATCAACATGCTCCTAGTAAACAGTGTTTCTAAGGGAATAAAAACTTGATGGAAATCATCAGAGGACCACCAAGTAGAACAGTTAGGTTTATAGCTGCTGAGAATTCATAACTAAAGTTGACTTTACTTTTTTCCACCATGTTTCTCAAGTTATTTTAAAATTTTCTTTGTCAGAAACACACACTAAATATAAAAAATCAACCTCCAGCACTTAGTTTGTCAATATGACTTGATCATCCCTCTTAGCGCTAAACATCATATTCTTTCTTTTCACTTGTTATTAACCCCTTCACTCACCCCCACTGCTACCCCACCAGCTATGTCATTCCCAGATATGAAAATCACTAGGTGTTTTAATAATATTTTTCAAATATTAATATATTCTGGGACTAGAGCAATAACACAGCAGGTAGGGTGTTTGCCTTGCATGCAGCCGACCCGGGTCCGATTCCCCCATCACCTCTCAGAGCGCCTGGCAAGCTATCAAGAGTATCCTACCCACAGACAGAGCCTGGCAAGCTACCTGTGGTGTATTCAATATGCCAAAAACAGTAACAAGTCTCACAATGGAGATGTTACTGGTGCCCGCTCGAGCAAATCAATGAACAATGGGATGACAGTGCTACAGTGCTAATATATTCTGAACTATTGCTTTTTTAACCTAGAGTGTTCCTGGCATTTCATGTAGATTTTTCAAATCTTGTGATTTGACACCACAGATAGACTTTCCATAGCTCTAACCACCCATATTCTGTAAATTGCCAATGAAATGGAAAATAACTTGAGCATTTAAATAAACTAAGTGGTTTAGTTACCCAAAACCCCACAGTCCTATTTAGTTGTCCTATTTAGTGATGTGTCCTACTAAAGGGCCCTAACTTTGGACAGTCTATTATTCCCCTCTCTGGCCAGCGAACTGATAAGTTTTATCTTAAATTGGACTCTG
Source organism: Sorex araneus (assembly GCF_027595985.1). Taxonomy (NCBI): domain Eukaryota; kingdom Metazoa; phylum Chordata; class Mammalia; order Eulipotyphla; family Soricidae; genus Sorex; species Sorex araneus. The sequence goes on along the minus strand of NC_073308.1, from coordinate 21,978,645 downwards.
ATTTCTTTGTACCACCATTTTCTTTCTTCTGGGCTGTTTTCCACTGGCTCTACTTGGCATTTCTGACTGTGACTGATTCAAATCTCTACAGGGATTTTAGTTGAGTCATTTGGGGGCTTATACTTGCACACCTTTCTCTGAATTCAGGGCTACCTGACCTCTTGAATGCCTTTCTAGGCTTGTTTTAAGTTCACTAACATTTCTGCCAGTTGATCAGTCCCTATGTCAGTGACAAGTGTGGGCAGCACATTAGTTCCAGCCTATCTTTACATGATCAAATACCTTTTTTTTGGGGGGGGGGGGAACAATGCAACACAATGTCTTTAAAAAAAAGTCTGCTAACAAAATTTGATAATGTTTTTATATTGAACAATCCTGAAGTTATTTAAAAACTTTTACAAATAGTATCATAAAATTCCTCCATCCAGGGAGAACCAGACAATAGAGAGGGATTTCATACAGTCAGTAGTCATGAAGGCTTTGCTTGTAAAAAAAACTAGATTTCAGCTTCATCTGCTTTTTGTAGAAACCCAAAAAAGTGAGTCTTAGCTCCACACATCCATGATCCTGCAGTAGGTCCAAATGAACCCACAATTATTGGTTACAGCAAACAGAGAGCTCTAGCATCAATTTCTAGAGCATGTTGTTTAACTACTCTCAAAGTCTAGTCTTGTGATCAATATAATGACGAGATCAACAAACCTGAAGTTGCACAGTGCTGGCAATTATTTTAGGTAACTTATGTGGTTGACAGACTCCTTGGCTTTTTTTAAGTTTTCTATAAATTTAGCAATTATTTTACTCTTATCATTAGATTCATAAATACAAATTAACATACAGAAAATAAATAATTGCTTTAAAAAAATGACAATAGCGATGACCCTAGAAAAATATCTGTAAGTGATAGTCTTTGGACAATGCTCTAAGCATCAGAAGATTTAACATTATAATGGACTGATTATATAGACTCTTCAGCAGAAAAGTGTCTTTAATTGGATAAAAATAATTGTGTGCACTTCTTCCACCAACTATGGCTTTCTAAATTCCTATGCCACTGTGGTTAAGAAATGCTTGGGTTCAAATATTGGTTTTGTTCTTCTCTGGTTGGGTCTTTAGACAGTTTCTTAGCCTTTTTTTGAGGGATAGTCATTGCTACAATTGTGGGAAAATTTGAAAACAAGTGCATTTATTAAAGCAAATAGAGGTATTTATTTCGTTATCTTTCTCTGCATGTTGCAACCGGGAGTTCACACCAATGACAAGGACTTTACTTCCACTCAAGTCTTCCTTCTTCCTTCTTGTGGACTGCACCTCTGCCAAATAAGCCTTTCTATAACAATTCCCTTCTTAAACTAACACAAAGGGCAGTTGAACTAACACAGAGGTGCCCCCTCACCTGGCTGTCTTCACCGGGGCCCCTCAGAGGGGGTAGGTTAAGTTTCCCTCCACCCTAATCAGAGCCTTGGCAGTTGAAGAACTCTGGAACCCAGCCACAGCCATGCTCAAGGCCCCTCTCCATACATTCAGACGAGCATTGTGCATGAAGGAACTAGCAGAGGAATCCAGGTGTGTGGGACCTGGGGCTGAGATCACCAAGGCTGCTTAGATCATGATTGAGCCTCTTCCACCCAGATCCCCCATTTTCCAGTAACTAAGCAGTCACACCCACAAACTGCCCCCTGGCACCGTGTGATCCCATCAATGGCCAATATCCAGAGACTATAAAACCAAGCTCCTGGAAGTGATATGGCTGCAAGACATCTGATAGCCTAGTTCTCCCTCTGGGAGAACCTAGCAAGCTACCAAGAGTTTACTGCCCACACAGGAGAGCCTGGCAAGCTCCCTGTGGTGTATTCATATGCCAAAACCAGTAACAATGATGGGTCTCATTCCCCTGACCCTGAAGAGTCTCTAATGCCGCACTGTTGGGAAGGACGAGTAAAGAGAGGCTGCTAAAATCTCAGGGCTAGGAAAAATGGAGACGTTACTGGGCCCGCTCGAGCAAATCGTTGATCAACAGAATGACAGTGATACAGTGAAATTAACACCGTGGTTAAGAAGTTTATAATCTCTTTCTACACCATAGAGAAGTTGATGCAAGCTATATATCCTTCTCCAGAAATTTCTTATAAGAAAATCTATACACACACTCAGTTTCAGAGCAGGGATGTGATTTAGAATGGATTACATGCTTTGTGGGGAGGAGGGATGGGAGGTTGGGGGGCCAGGGGTGAGAGGGACAGTAGGTGGTGGGAAATGTACACTGGTGAAATGAGCATCATGTGACTGAAACCCAATCACGAACAACTTTGCAACTGTGTATCTCACTGTGATTCAATTTTTAAAAATTTTAATATTTCAAAAATGAATACATGCTTTGTATCTCTGAAGCCTAAGTTTAATCTATGACACTGCAAAAATAATAGCAAGAATAATAACAATTTCAAGAAGTCCCTGCTAGAAATTTATGGCATTGAACAACTTACTTAATTTCTTTGAGACTCAATAATTTCCTTTGAGCACAACAATAATGATAATAATATCCCACCCCAATGAATGGCTTAAGTAAGGGATTATGAATTCCATTCTTAGAATACTGTGAGAAAAATGGGACTTATCTGAATTATTTTCTCCAGTAAGCTCTTGATCCACATCATGATCTCCAATCAGCTACTTTGCATATTTAAGTTCTAATATTTCATTACTTATTTCCTTGATTCAATTATTAATATTTATGAGCTTCTGCTTTCTATTCTTTCAAACTGTGGTAATTATACCTAGCATTCAGGGAACAGTAAAAATTAGAGATAATTTTTTACTATGGAACTGGAGTGATGGTGCATGAGTTAAGTTAGTGAGTGAGTTAGTGCATTTGCCTTGCATGAAGTCAACCTCAATTTAATCCCTGGCAGCACCTGATCCCCTGAGCACCACAGAAATTACATCTGAGCACAGAAGCAGTAGTAGCCCCCAAGCAACTGGTTGTAGCCCATATTTCTCACCTCTAAAATATAGAGATTATACATAGTGACATTTAAATATGTTAAAATCATTGACATTTATATATTGTATTATTTGCATTTTCTTAGTGCTTCAGAATTCTTTCTTCCCTTTTTCATGCTTTGAATGATTTTCTCTAGCTAACTGGTAATTTAAGTTTTACCCACCTTCAAGAGTCAGATCAGTTGTACGTTTTCCTCAGGTAAAAATCTTTCTTTGATTTTTCATTGAAATTTATTTTTGTGGCTCCATGTTCCTTTCTACAATACTTATCTCTAACAGATAAGTATTAGTAGTAGTAGTAGTAGTAGTACTATTAGTATTATTATTCTGCCTTGATAATTTACTGTTCCTTCATTTACAAGGATTAGATATAAGAATTGCCTGTTTCAATTGCAGCACAATAGTTTTACAAAGAAGTTGAAATTGTCCATTTCTTCTCTTTGTTTTGGGGTGACACTTTATGGCACGCAAGGCTTATGCTTAGCTTTGTACTTAGACCATTCGTGATGCTGGTACTTAACCTGTCGAGTCATGTACAAAGCAAGTAACTTAATCCCTGTACTATCTCTCCATCGCAGCATTGTTCATTTTTATATCCATCATAACATGCACAAAGATCCATAGGATAAATCTCATGAAAATTTTAGTTCCCAAAAAGACTTATCTCTGCTAAGGAAGTTACAAGTATGGTGTCTTTACAGTAGAAAAAAATATTAGATTTAACAATGTAACTTTATAATTCCCTAGCCCTAAATTTTCTTGAGATTCATACTGCTACTTTGAAAATGAGGATCATATACTTCCTTTGAAGAATTTTATTGAATATTTAATCAAAATGTCATACTTAGAACTTGACAAATGCAAAATAACAAATATGCTGTGTCCATAACTTTGGCCCTGACCTTTTCTTCAAATTTATTTCTTTTTTGTAATTTCTATTTTAATACAGACAAATTGGATGTCCCTTTTAGATAATATAATATCTAAGTTATATTGTTCTATTTAATTTTTATTCAAAATTACTTTTTGAGCGCTAACTTTTAGAAAGAAAAGTAGAATTTAATTGAAATTAAAATATTTTATTATAATGGATTACTAAGTTCTCAGAAGATAATAGCTAAATAACACATGTAAACTAAAACTTTGTAGCTCATGTACAAGAATCTATGAATAAATTAAGGGCATTCTTTAAGAACAAGAATGGTTTTATTTTGTTTTTTGTGTATGTATGCCACGGAACCTGAGACGTTAACAAAAATTTAAGTGCACAATATAATATGCTTAACAAAGATGCAATGTTCTAAAGAAGAGCTCTAGTATTTACTCATTTTATATAACTAAAACTTTGAGCCCTTAGAAGAGACTCGCCATTGTTCTGCTCTCTGAGCTTGGCTAATTTAGATAAAAGAAATTCAGGATTTGTCCTTCTGTGCCTTGCTCATTTCACCCCCGCCCCCAAAAGTGAGCACATTGAGTAGTTAGTCAGAATGAGAGAAACAGACACAGAGTGATGTCTCTCATATGTGAATGACCAAAGACAACAGACATTTAGAACTGGTCTTCAGTAGAAAGTTTACCACAGGGAATGGGTGGAGCAGATAAGGATGAGAGCACCCCCCAACACACACACACACACACACACACACACACACACACACACACAATGGGACAATGGTGGAAGGAAGGGGACACTCTAGTGAAGGGTACGGTGCTGGAAAGTGTTATACATATAACCATTGTTAGGAAGTGAAATCTTGGGCTAACATAGCAGAAAAGAGGGTCGGGCAATGGTTACTGGGTTTCAGAATTACATGTCTGAGAGACATATGATAGATCAGACAACACTTATTTTTTTTTATATTAGGTCCTGGAGGAAGAAAACTTTCCCTGGCCCAGGGAGGGCGGGTTCTTTTTTTAATTAAATAATAAAACACATTTTAACAAAATTAAATGAATTAAAACACATTTTAACAGAGAATCTCTTGCCCACACACCTGGCTGTCTTCTCCGGGGCCCCTCAGAGGGGATGGGCTCCAGCTCCCTCCCCACCCTGAGCAGAGCTCCCGGCCGCCGAAGACTACCGGAACCTAGCTACAGCCATGCTCGAGGCCCTTCTCCACAGTTGGGACAGGCCTCACACATGAAGGTACCGGCAGAGGAACCCAGGTGTGTATCATCCCATCAACGGCCAACATCCAGAGAGAAACTTAAAAGCAAGCTCTCAGAAGCACGCAGCCACTTTGTGGCCGCGTGATATCATGTAGCCTGCTTCTACCCCTGGGAGAAACTGGCAATCTTCTGAGAGTTTCCTGCCCACATGGGACAGCCTTGCAAGCTTCCCATGGTGTATTCATATGCTAAATCCAGTAACAAGCTGGATCTCATTCCCCTGACCCTCTTGAAAGAGCCCCAGTGCGACATCGTTGGGAGGGCTGAGTCAAGATAGCCTTCTAAGATCTCAGGGAAAGGACAAAATGAGAGGTTACTGAGCCCACCTGAGAAATTGGTGATTAACGGGATTTTCATGATTTGTGATTCGTGATTTTAACAAAAATTGGTTTTGAAAGGAGAAACAATACTTCCTCACTATTAGCCTATCAAAATGATACTGTTAACTATAACCATTTAAATACCTAATCTTGTCTGCACAATAAGAGTAGGAAATTCTAAACATATTCCAGTTATATGTTGCAGCAAATTACTAGTCCTGTACTATAGCTAGAAGAAGACACGAGCCAAAAGATTACCCTCCTTTGTGTCCTGATGTTAAGAGGCACCAACACAGTTCTCAGCACCATGCTGTCACATGCATATGGTCACAGATGAATGTGAACCATACATCTTTTGTCAATTCAGTGCAATTCATGAAACTGGGTCACAAAAGTAAAATCATCTTAATGTGTCGTGACCAAAGGGCATCTATTTTGATTCCTCCTGTCTTTTCAATTGGTTGTCTTAGTATTTTGCGGTGGCTTGAGTGTAAGCACTTAAGAAGTGAATATCATACTTATCCGCCTCCCCATTCAGACTGACGGTTGTAGTCTGACAATCTAAGAAAAAGCGCTATCTGGAGTGCAAATAGTTATTACTTCAGGATGTGAGCCTTTTCAAAGATGAATACAATGTACAATTTTCGGGCCATAAGCTTGTTCCAATTGCTACTCTCCTCATGTGAGTGTTTATGTTTCAAAAGTATTTTGATCATAAAATACCAATTTTTTTTTAAATATCAGGGTCACTTATGTGCCTCTCGATTACTTCTGATGCTTTAGGTGCAGTTTATCAAAATTGTTTGTCTTGAAGAGGTGAGCATGACATTTCTCGAGTGCTAGCTGCATATTTAAGGATGGTCTGTCAGATAATCAAGCCTATAAATAAGAACTGGAAGCAGCCGGAACAGAATTGAATTCCCCTGGATAATTGGCGTATATGTCAGCCAGGGAGAAGCTAGTGCTCTGTCTAAAATAATGTTGACTGATGAGACAGGCCATGTCTTCCCACATATACCACACATTTTCACATGGAAAAAGAATCTGGTGTCCAGAGACATTTCGAATTTCATGACTATGTACTTTAAAATAAAATGGACCAGTTTCTTGAAACCTTAGCAAAGCAAGACAGGATGTCAAACTTTTTCATTATTGATTCCCAGATTCAAGTCTCAAAAAATGCATGTTCCAGTAAATACAACAGAATATAAAATAAATAGTTCCAACACATAGGGTTCAATTGAACCTATTTGTAAAAATGCCTGCCCTTGAACTAATTAAATAGTTTTGCTGCATTTTAGCAATGAAATAAAAAGATTTATTTCTGTAAGTTGCCTCTTAACATATCACCTATCACCTATCATCCTGTTGCTCATTGATTTCCTCTAGCGGGAGCCAGTAATATCTCCATTCGTCCCTGTCACATGCTAGTGTAGCCCAATGGCGTCTGCTCGCTGCAGGAACACGAAGAGCAGGGATGCTGTCTCGTTTGCCAAGGCATCAAAAATCAGATGGGCCAGACACGTAATGCAATTCAGAAACAACCGCTGGACTAGAGCTGTTACCGACTGGACTCCATGGGATGTCCAAAGAACTCCTGGCTGCCCACCTACCAGATGGTTGGACTTCTTCGTCAAGACCCTGAACGAACATTTGAGGCTCTTCGTGGCCCTGATGCTCTTCACATAAAGGGGGGAAATCATTATATTTAGTAAGTGCTTTGGAAAGTAGTAAAAAATGAGTTGGCAACTCAGAATAGAATTATATATGAAGTGATCCTAATTGACATTCATCTTCATAACATCAATCATAAGACATTTAATAGATTCCATCACCATGGAATTCATTTTTAGTACTCGTATATTGGCAAAAATCAAACAAACAGAAAAAGACACATAGAAATGTTTTTGCATCATAAAATGATACAAACTTGAAGGAACACATCCCACTAAAGGAAAATGTGTTGCAATATTTAAAAAATTATTCCTTTCTCTTTACCTTTGAAATTGCAAGGAAACCACTAAATTTTGTTTAGTTTCTGCTAGTCAGAGATGCCAGTTTGTAAGATTAGGAACTTAGAGGAGGAAGCAGAATAATGAAAGTCACAATATGGCACTAAGAAAAACATTACCAATAGAAATATTTGGACATAAGTCTAAAATTATTATTGATAACTGAAAAGTTCTGCCTGCTTTTAACATGCTTTTTAAGATTTGGGATATGGAAAATAACTTGCCATCTGATTTCCTTTTATTCACTTACTCAGCAAATAATTATTGAATACCTAAATTATTCATTGCAATTAATCTCTACCCAGATAAATCAGGAAATTAGAAGAAATATAGATAAATAAGGAAATTTAACTTAACATGTGTCAAGTAATGATTAACAAAAAATAATCATTTTATGTTATTTTTAATCATTTAAAGTTGCTAGCAAGCAAGGATTGACTCCATTTTGCTTATGAGAAAACCAAATGTCAGAGAGGTTTCCTAATTTGCTCAACACCTAAAACACAAACTGAAATAAGTATTGTTGTTGAAATATTTTAAATACAATGATGGTCAATGTTCTGGTTCAAAAAATATCACATGATTATAGTTAAATCACTGTCACTGTCATCCCATTGCTCATCGATTTGTTCGAGTGGGCACCAGCAACGTCTTTCATTGTGAGACTTATTGTTACTGTTTTTGGCATATCCAATACAGCATGGGTAGCTTGCCAGGCTCTACCATGCGGGCATGATACTCTCAGTAGCTTGCTGGGCTCTCCGAGAGTGGGGGTGGCGGAGGAATCGAACATGGGTCGGCCACGTGAAAGGCAAACGCCCTACCGCTGTGCTACTGCTCCAGCCTGATTATAGTTAAATACCACAATTAAATGAACAACTCTGTTTTCAGAAGTGAGTTTGGAAAAACTATTTTTCTATCTTTCTATCCCTCTCTTCTACTTTAATCATCTTTTTAAAATACCCAAATCCCTGCCTTTGACCCCCAAAAGAAAACAAAAAGGAAAATAAATGATACCAGGTTATTATTCTTTCCCACAGTATATCTACATTTGAGTTAAACCAAAGTAAGTTAAACGAACAATAACAAATTCATCCTTTCTCTACACCAGAATTTCCCAGACTTCTTGGGATTGCCACCCCTTTTCAGAAATAAATTCACTCTGCACCCTTCTGGAAATCTACCTTCCTTTCAAACTAAAAGAAAGTGCCTTCCATGGAGTGGGGCAGAACCAGCCCAGCCTCCAAGTGGTCCCAGCCGCTGGAAGTCACGCCCTCGACACACCCTCGGCGCCATCTTGTCACATTCAACAGAGAAGCAGCCAGGCATTCTGGTGAGCAACGCGGCCAGACAATGCTCCGGACCCGAATCGGGGCCAGCAACACCGGGAATCCGGACGGAGGAGGTGTAGCCACCACACCTTCTCCAGATGGAGCCCTGGCGACACTGAGCAGCAACTAACACGGCTCCGGGATTCGGGACTGGGACACATCCCAACCGCGCAGCCGCATTAGGGGCCTCGCGACCTTTTCTAAAAACTGAAAACATATAATCTTTTAATGGAAAACTAATTATCAAATGCTTCCTTAGTAGGGCTGTTTTTTTGGGGGGGGAAACTCCCACAATAGTGAGTTTTGTGTTGAAATATGGAACGTAATCAAGGTAAAGAGCAAATGAAGTGAAATTCATCAGTTATACAGTTGTGGGTGGGGGGCGGAGGGTATACTGGGGATTTTGGTAGTGGAATATGGGCACTGGTGAAGGGATGGTGTTTGAATATTGTATAACTGAGACATAAACCTGAGAACTTTGTAACTTTCCACATGGTGATAAAATTTTTTTTTAAAATGTGCCTTCCAGGGGCATCCAGGGATCCAACATCCCCTGGGTCAGTCTAGCACTCCTACTCACCTATCAATCCCCACATCCCATTGGTCAATCTCCATACCTTGCCCATTTGGGTTACAATGAACTATATTGTGATTTAGGGTATTCAGTTCAACAAACTGATGTTTTAGCAACTTGCACACTTACCAACTTTATTCTAAAATGCAGTTTTAGTCTCAAATTAGGGGATGATTGTTAAATGCTAATTGGTGTTTGCTGATTGTAGCATGGTCTTTTTAAGTCAAAGTCTCTGTTTGCCTATTACCCTTGCAACTTAAGTGCCTCAATCTCCACTCCTCATCAGATCCCATGAAGCAAACGCTACAGCTCTTTACACTTATACTGGGAGATATATTAGACTCAAGAAACTGATGGTTTTTTCCTATGGTGCTTGCTTTACATCCTAGGAATTTTTTAAAGGGTTAAATAAAAGCATTAGAATCAGAGTAAAATTAAGGTCTTGATTTTTTGGTTTGGGGACCATAGTTAACAGTACTCAGGGCTTACTACTGACTCTACACTCAGGGATCACTCCGGTGAGGCTCAGGGTGTCAGAGATGGATCCAGGCATCCTTACCCACTGTGCTCTTGCTCCTGCACCAAAATATGGTCTTAAAGGAGAGTTTTGTGAAGGAAGCACAGTCTGATGAAGTTTCTTTCTTTTAAATATATATATATTATATATGTGTGTATATATATGTTTTATATATATATGCATAGCAACTATTTCAATATTTCTATTTCTTGAGTTAAAATCATCACTTACTGACCTTTGCTTCTTTTGCATGATAATCTACCTAATTTATTTACAATTTGTATTGAACTATTGATCTAAAAGTGAACTGAGGACATGGGAAATCAGTCTTAACAGTATTGCAGATCTCAGAACCTCAATCAATTTAAAAAATAAACAAAAATTTAACTTAAAACACCCACTTTGTACTCTCAAGAAACTTGGAAAATGGATTACACAGAATATAAAAATGAATATAAAAAAACTTGAACCAATGTTCGGGAATCATCAGCAAGCAAGTTCAATCCCTGATAATGGAGCCCAGAGCAGAGAGCACAGGTAGGCTTCTCCCCAACACCTGCTCTTCCGCGTTCGACCATGGTCAATACTTTCAGTTTCAAACTGAACTTGACCTCCAGTAAATATTATTTTTCAATCTTTTTTCAAGAAAAAGAAGCTGAGGGTGATTTGGGGCAATGTAGTGCATTAGAGTATGTATATGCATTTCTGTCTAAAATCTTTTCTCTTCTTTCCACTTTTCTCTAGCTCGCAGTCGAATACCAATAGAAAGAACATTCAATTCTGTTTCCCTTCTAATATTGAACCTGATGGTCACCTAAGAGACGCAGGCTTATAATGACCATGTCCTTTTTTACCAAGTCCTTTTACCAAGTCCTTCCGATTTAAAAGTACTTTCGTTTCTAAAGCTTTAGCAGAACATTTTCTTGTGATTAGAACCAAGAAAGCAGTCCAAAAGAATGGCCTAAAAGCTCTTTTATCTTGTTTAATTTCTGTAGCACTTCATTCCACAAGGCAGGCAAAATTCTCTGCTTCCCTACATTTTTGACCAAATGAAAACAAAGAGTACATAATACCCATTTGAACAATAATAATTTTATATCACATTTTAGCTCACAGTCACCCTAATGAATTCTCATTATTGAATTGATAGATGATCAATTTTTGAATCAGAGAAGCCACACAAAACTAGTTCTTTTATGTTCAAATTGCTTCCCTAAATCTCAGCTATGATCATTTAGACTCCTTCATGCCTAGGATGAAGTAAATGGGTTTGTTCTTGTTGTTGTTTGGGGTTTGCTTTTTTTTTTTCCACAACAGAAAATGGCACACTTTATCCTATTAAAAGAGTTTTTCATTTTGAGGGCAAGGGAATGATAATGATCAGGACTAAATTAAATATGCACTCCCCCATGTAACTAGCCAGCATTTTCTTTCTGTCTTCTCCTAATGCCATAAGCTGAACATTCACAAAGACTCCATTTCTCTTGGCGCTGACAAAGTGAGCCTGAGCAGTAGGGAACAGGCAAAGCTCGAACAGCAGTGGCGCTTTGTACACCGTGAGTACTTTAAGATTAAAAATGTAGTTTTATCTCAGTGTGAGGCCAATGTTAATAACTAGTCCTTTTCAGAGAAGCCTCAAGAATTCTATAATTGAAAGTTGCCCAATTGTGCATGGACTAACCTAACGTTCAAGTAGCCCAATTCATCTTAGTCAGTGTTTCACTTAATAACAAAGTTTCAGTAAAGCAGCAAGTGCCTGTATTTTATGTATTTTCAACGTTGATGCCCTGAAAGTGTTCCTGCTTTTGCAAATGATGGCACATGTAAATAGAATTCTGGCAGATTCTGATTACAAAATCAGGCAGGCAGAAAAATTCATTTGTGGTTAAAAGAACAGCAAATGTTACAATATTTGATCTTCAGCAAAACAATCATCATTTTACCTAGACCTAACTTATCCATTGTCATGGCATACATTTTGGACAAGTTGATTTTTTTCTTCTTCTTTTGATTAATTTTTTTTAACCAGAGTAATTCTTTTCAGATATTGTCATAGAAGGTCTTTTTTCTGATTATTGCGATCTTGCCTGTTAAACTAATTATACTGAAACAATAAATTCACTTTAAAATGAAATATATGATGTCCATAATTGCATAGTTTTTTATGGATGATAGAAAATCTTCCAACCATTATTCATGAGTTTGTACATTACAAAAATTTCTTTTAACTTTTGACAGATTTCCCAGAGGAAAAAAAATAAGCAAATGGGATTGTTTCATTGTCTCTCACAGTGGGATTCAGCTTTATATCTGCTTCTTTTTGGTCTACTTGACAAAACATAAATCTGGCCTCTAGACTCATTTAGGCACAACAAGCAAATCTTCATCAAGGGAACTTAATAAATGTCTGCATTTGTAGAACCTTTAAAGTCTCTCCTTCAATTACTTGAGTAACCTGAGGCTAGTATTTGTCTTGTCAAACTCAGATTTATTATATCAGCAGGTCCACATCTTTGCAATTTAATATATTTTTAAGTCCACTGGGATAGGTCAACCAACTATGCAGGCTACTGCCCAACACGTCATATACATGTTCTTGAATGGAAATTTCTTATTAGCAATTCAAGTCTAGTGTATAGTCTGGAATCTTGGCATAACTGTTTCCCTGCTCATCTGTCATCATTATTTTGCCCATTCACACTACGATATGCCAAGATGAACTATAGGCAGAAGCCAAAAAAAGGTCTAAGCAAGGTATGGGTATCTAGTCTTCAAGACCAACAATCAAATTTATTTTTACACTGCAAAAATATTTCTAACAAATAGCAAATTAATGAGAACATTTTTTAAAAAATTTTTGGTTTGGTTTGGGGGTCATAGGAGCAGTGTTTAAGGCTTAGTCCTGGCTCTGTGCTCAGTGAATACTAATAGGACTGGGGGAGAGGGGGAGACTATATGTGGTGCCAGCAATCGAACCCAGGTCAGATGTATGCAAAGCAAGCATCTTACCCACTGTGCTATCTCATTATCTCTCCAACTCTACTTCTCCTTTTTTTATATATTTTGGCTTTTAAGGTCACATCCAGTAATGCTCAGGGGTCACTCCTGGTTCTACATTTAGGAAATATTTCTTGCAGTATGCAAGGAAACATATGGGACACTGGGGTGATATCAGGTCAGCCACACCATTCCCACTGTCGGACCCTCCAGCCCCTTTACTTCATTTTTTAATGTGATTTTTTTCAAGGATTATCTTCGAGGAGTGAAAATAAATAGTAATCAACATTTGCTTGGATTTTTACTTTGTTTAGTTTGATGCCACTTAATCAAAATTCTCTTTTCAACTAGACTGTGAGAAACAAGAAATGTTTTGCTTTCTGCAGCACAACAGAGATTGTGACCAGGGACTACTTAAGTTAGTCTTTAGGGACACATCAATTCAATGAGGGATTGAATCGATACTACTAGATCACAGGGAGTTCACAGGAGGAGAGTGACAAACCCAGAAGAAAGTTTGAAAAAAAAAAAAAGTCCAGGGTTGGGGACCAAATCAAGTTAGGAACCAAGCCAAAGACAAATTAAAAATCCTTGTGCCAGATCAGGAAGTTAACAAGCGCAAGTTTACCTTCATGGGAATGCAAAGTGTTTCTTCTAATCTGGTGCCTCCAACGTACAATGTTAAATAATTTGACATAAGCCTACCAGCAGGGCAGGCAGTTACCCACTGAAGGGATCTGAACCTTGTAAAATTCCAGAAACAAGGCTGCTTCCCACACTGATAATTACACTGACTAAATAACTGGATAATGTGGACAAAATTCTTCACTTTTCAGCATGCTGCCCCATGAGGCTGATACAATCTACATAATGAACTAATTACTTGGTGTTTCAAAGTCAGGAAGATGGACCATCCTCTACTCTTTCCCAGTTCTGGTCCCAGTTGAAGGCAAATTGGGGCAGTGTTAAACAGTGAGAAAAGCTTTCCAAGAGGTGGATACCAACTCACAAGAATGCAGGAGGTCAAGGACAGTAGAGACAGGGTCAGGAATATTGCTCCATGGTTGAAAGCCTGCCTCATGAGCTGGGGGAGAAAGCATTTGGGATAGAGAAGGAATCACTAAGTCAGTGATGGTTAGAGGGATAGTTCCAGAATGGAAGATGTGTGCTGAAAGTAGATAAAGGACCAAACATGATGGCCTCTCATTATCTGTATTATAAACCATAATACCCATATGTAGAGAGAGAGTAAGAGGGAAACTGCCTTAGAGGCAGGGGAAGGGATGGGTTTGGGGGGATTGGATACTGGGGACATTGGTGGTGGAAAATGTGCACTGGTGGAGGGATGGGTGTTCAATCATTGTATGATTGAAACTCAAACATGAAATCTTTTTTTTTTTTTTTTGCTTTTTGGGTCACACCCAGCAATGCTCAGGGGTTACTCCTGGCTTTGCACTCAGGAATTACTCCTGGCGGTGCTTGGGGGACCATATGGGATGCCGAGGATCGAACCCGGGTCGGCCGCGTGCAAGGCAAACGCCCTACCCGCTGTGCTATCGCTCCGGCCCCCAAACACGAAATCTTTGTAACTGTATCTCATGGTGATTCACGTAAAAAAAAAAGTGGGTAACATGTTTTGACTTCAAGAGTCAAAAACATATAATTCCAGAGAAAAATTACATCCTTATTTGATATACTCCATCCTTTCCCATCCCTAAGCATGCAGTGAACCACTAAAATCTTTTCTGGGATTTATACATGTCAGGATTGGATATTCTCAGTAGCACTGTAGCACTGTAGCACTCTCCTCCCACTGTTCATCGATTTGCTCAAGCGGGCACCAGTAACATCTCATTGTGAGACTTATTGTTAATGTTTTTGGCATAGCGAATATGCCATGGGTAGTTTGCTAGGTTCTGCCATGTGGGCAGGATACTCTCGGTACCTTGCCAGGCTCTCCAAGAGGGACAGAGGAATTGGACCTGGGTTGGCCAAGTGCAAGGCAAATGCCCCACCTGCTGTCCTATCACTTCAGTCCACGTTATTCTCAGTAAGAAGATAAACTAAAGACAAAAGATGTTTTGAATTCGAGACTTTTTCTCTACCTTCAAGCTTAGTGATGGGCTTCAATTTCTTCTGCATATTGTTTTAATGTGGGTATTATGTACTGAAAGTTTGTGTCCTCCCAAAATTCCTATGATAAAATCCTAACGTCTAATGTGATGAGAGTGTTCTGCCCGCATGACAGAACATATTGTGCAAAGGGAGGCCTTTGGATGAGTAGGGTAATTAGGTGATTAGGAGGTGATTAGGACAGGACCTGAGGCCCTTGTGAATGGGATTAGTGCCCTTGGACAAGAGGGACCACACAGGTCCCTTCCCCTTCCACCCATGAAGATGCAAAATAAAGACTCTGAAGATGGCCCTCTCTAAGCCAGGAAATGGGCTCTCAACAGATGAGGATCTACCAGAGCAGTAATCTTTGACTTCCAAATATCCAGTATTATAGGAAAAACACCAAAATATGTTTATAAGCCATCCAGTATGAGTTACTTTGTTATTGCAGCCTAAACAAACTATTACTGTAAATTATTTCAGTGGAGAGAGCCAAAGTGTCTTTTGACAAAACTGAATCACAATATGTTCTGGTTTTGCTCAAGTTTTATGTTTCTTATCCTACATGTTTAAAAGCATTACTCTAAGGAGTTCTTAGGAGACTGCCAAAGCCATGAGGCCTCCAAACACAGGCTCTGCAGACTAAAGGGAACACAAGCTCTCTTGGTGAATGCCAGTTATTTGGCACATAAGATGACTACTTTGTGCTAGAATAATCAAACATACCAAGTGTAACAAACACTTTTGATTATTTTGCAATCTGTGGTGTTGGCATCAAAGATATAAATCATTAATAACTAGTATGGAGTGAGTCATTTCTTCTTAGATCTGGGTCCCACCACTAAGCTCTGTTGAAACACAGCGAAAGTAGCTGACACTAGTGGGGGAACCAGTACCACAGTAAGACCAGGACATAATACCTGAATTGTCTGCTGAAAGGACCTGAAGTAGAGTAAATGCCAACATACTTTTGATGTTAAGTCAGAGATGTTAAGCAGGGTAAGTTAAGTACATACATATCAAATATAGCTTATGTAAGAGAGAAATTGTAAAGAAGTTTCCTTGACTTACAAGATGTCTGAATGGATTTCACTTTTGATGCTTCATACGCTATAGAGTTTTCATATTTTATTGTTTTGCTCTTTAACATTTTCTCCTAAGGAGTAGGCCACTATTTTAAGAAGGATGGAATCTGTTTGTTGTTCGGGTCCTCTTAGGTGACAATACATATTTTCTCACCTTTGGAAATGAATGCTTCTACTGCACTGTCTGAAGAGTTGGAATTTAATGTTTATCTCCCCATTGAGGTAATGGCTTCAATTTACAATGAATTCTAATGGAGAGTCTCTCAGTTCTTCAGAGCAGAAAAGCTTCAGCTTTATTATCTGCTTTGAATACTGCAAAAGCTTTACCAAGGTCAGCAATCGTACACAAAAGTACTATGGTAAGTCCTTAAAGAGTTTAAAGGAATCTAAACAAGATACATTATCACCAGCAGCTGTGAACTGTTGTTATTACCAAAAGCTCCATAGAGGAATAGTCTATTAATTATGTCTCTGCTGGTTGGTACCTTTTCAGTGTGCCATTTTCATGGCATTTATCCAGTATGGTATTTTATGTGGGTAATAATGAGGGGCAATAGAACTATATATCTAAACTCTTGTTGGAGTAATTACATGGTTAAATTCAGAGGTAATTTGTTTTCTTGTTTGTTTTAATTTTTTTCTCAAAAGACTTCACTCTTACAAATCACAATCATCAAATTCCAAAGATAATCCTAAGGATGTTGGGAACATCAAATTAAAAAGCCAGCATTCTTGGAAGAATCAAACATTCTTTCAGGAGGCTTAAAAGAAATATATGTTCAATATTACAGAACATGGATTTGTGACATGAGAAACCAAAGAATGTGTGGAGTTTTCCATGAAGAACCTCAAATATACAGGGTCACTTCTGTAAGGTCATGCTGACTGGAACTGATGTGATCTCTCACCCCAAAAGGATTTGGCAATATGGAAAATCACATTGTAATCCAGAAAAAAATAATGAATCATATTATAATAAATCACTGCCATGAGGCATGGTTGTAAATTTTCCTGTTTTTGTTTGGTTTTATTTTGGTGTTAGAGCCACGCCCTGCTGGGCTCAAGGCATACCCCTGCCTCTACACTTAGGGATCATTCCGGATAACTTCGGAAAACTGTGTGGGATACTGAGGATTGAACCTAGGTCAGTCATATGCAGGGTGCTGCCCGCTGAACTCTCTCTAGCCCCATAGTTATCCTTTTCCCTCCATTTATCCAGGCCTGGTATCTTTTGCCTCTTCCTTTCATTGATTGTTTTCCTCTAATCCCTCAGGAAATTCTGATATCCTGCCATGGAAGCTTATCACCCCCTCTTCTACTTCCTTTCTTTACCAAGAAATGGATTCCTCTGCCTGGGATCAGTGACTTAGCTTCCTTTCTCTGTGAGGGTCTCTTCTGTTGTCAACACAGCAACCAAAGTTATACAGTTAAAATGTCTCTCTATGAACTGTTCCCCTTCTTCATCTCCCTCCCCGGCTCCTTCCCATGTCATTCAGAAAAGAAAGCATTGTCTTTTGAATGACTCCAAACACATGGTAGACTCTCATCCCTTACACCCTGAATACCACCCCGTTATACTCCACCTCCCATGCCCTCCCCATGAGTTGCTGTGCATCCTATTCTGACCACCTGGAACTCTCACTACTCCTTGGAACTAAAGAATCCAGATGGTGTCTGGAACTGATGCAATCTCTTAGCCCAAAAGGACTTGGGAATATGGAAAATCACATTGTAATCCAGAATAAAATAATGAATCATATTATAAGAAGTCACTGCTATGAGGCTTGTGAACGTGGGTGGGTAACATGCAAGGTGCTCATTTTTTAGCCTGAGATTTTAGTGCCATAAATTCTTACCAGACTCTCTCACTTCCATTAGCTCTTCAGCCACATGCCCTATTTTCTTCATTATGATTTCATAACATCAAAACAATGCCTTACATAAGGTAGAAAGTCTATTCATATCAGCTAGAGGAATAAGAAAGCAAAGATAAATCCTAAGAGAAAGATCTATAAAGCAACAGATATGCAAATCCCCAGAAGAAACTGTAGAATTTCTAGACCAAGTCAAATTTAACACATATATTCATATGTCTGGGGAGAGAACCAATCATATAGAAGTGGAATTTAGAATAGTAGCAAGAGAAATGATTGTGGACACATTTGTCAGTGCTCTCATTCTTAGGAAGTAAGAATGGAAACAACAGCAAGGACTTGCACCCCACAGTGGCATCAGGCCACCTGAAATAACTGTCATTAACTACTTCCAGTGACCTCACTCCCACTTTTCACCAATCAAGCTCAGGTTTATCAGAGGTCTGCTAGCATGATACAAATGATCGCATGGAAGGATCATAAGGCTCATATTTTATCTTCTTTGCATAAAAACGATGAGAGATTCATGCGATTGTGAGGTGCAATGCATGAAAGTGTTTCTTGTGGGAAGGGTTTCTTAAATTATTCCATCTTTTTTTTTCTTTATCTATTTTTTTCCTTCAGTAACACTCTGATACAAGCATCAAGTTATCCCAGTTTTTTCCCCAACTATATGTGGGACCTTCACTGTTATAATTGAGAAAGACTTGAGCATACCTGGATAAATTGGTAAACTCAGTTTATACAGATGAGGCAATCTGATCAGTGCTAGTAATTTTTAAACTGTGTACATGACCCCTTCTTTGAAGATGTGAGAAATCTTTTTGTCTCCTACATTTGCCAGTAGAGAATTTATTTTTATCTACATCTCCAGTTTCAGTTAAAAAATTAATGTTCACACTCAAAGATTCAGTCACTATCATCCCGTTACTCATCAATTTGCTTGAGCGGGCACCAGTAACATCTCCATTTTGAGACTTGTTGTTACTGGTTGTGGCATACTGAATACGCCACGGGTAGCTTGCCAGGCTCTGCTGTGCAGATGGGATACTTTCCGTAGCTTGCCGGACTCTCCAAGAGGGGCAGAGGAATCAAACCCAGGTTGGCTGTGTGCAAGGCACATGCCCTACCGCTGTTCTATTGATCCAGCCCATACTCAAAGATTACTATATATAAACAATTAAACTTCAAATTTAAAAGAAGACTAACTTGGGAAGGAAGAATTGAAAAATATACAGTAATATGGGATTATGCAGCACATATTATTTGTCAGCCATAATTTGGGATGCTAGAAATACGTATAATATATTCCAAACTGTGGGCAGAGGCTATCAGTATCTCTCAATGGCTTCTTAACTTTCATTTGAAATTTTGTCTGGGTCTTTTTCCAGGACAGCTGCCATTCAGAACAGATTTTCATAATTTCCCCCTTGAATCCAGAACTCTTCTCCTTTGAGTCTTGGGCAGCTAGATGAAATCAGCCATATTCTCTGCCTTTTCTAATCGCCAACCAAGAGATCAAAAGTCTCTAATTTTGGCTCCAATGGCACACCTCGAATTGGCAGCATCCATTTGTTTCATAGAAAATTATTTTTATGATATGCATGAAAGTGTTAAGTCACCTACAGAGAGACAATCTTACGCTATTGGAAACCAACTCACACTGCAGTCCAAGCCAAACATCAGACACTCTGGTTCGGTGCCTGTATGAAGCTTGCTTTACTCTCTGCTGCAAGCGATTTAAGAAGTTCTATTACTACCACAGGTTCTGACTGGCCTTTGATGAAAATCAGCTTTGTTCAGCAGCATTAGTTTCCTATTATCTTTTGGTGAGGCCTGAGATCCGAGGTCTAAACAAAGAAGAGAGACAATCACATGTCTTTATTTATCCCAGCAGTTAAAGACTTGAAAATATCTTCCTCTGCCACAAATATGCCACAGCAGGCTTCAGGTAACGGACTGCAGCTTTTCTTTAGATCTGGAGAAAAAGAGGCGCTTGCAGCTACCCATGAGAAATTCTTCATTGCACACATCATTAGACACAACCTTATGGTACAGTCTTCACAGCAAGTACCCGAGTCGAGACAGCAGCTTCCCCACTGTTGTTTTCTCAAGCACTGTCTCCCCACATCATGCCAGGAGTGTACCCTCGCCTCCTTGCAACAAGTTGTAGCCAGCATCAGCAGGGCTAGTCACCAGGGCAGTGTTAGTACAATATAATGATTAAATTTCCAGTTGAAAACAGAACAGAGAGACAGAGAGAGAGAGAATGTTGAGAAGACTGAGCAATGTAAATAATATGTGTGTGGCCCATGAGTGCCCTTCACCAAATAGAAACTGAGCCATGATGGAGCTCTCGTCTCCTGCTCAACCTAACAAACATGAAACTCCCCGTTGCAGGCCTCACTCATCTGTTCTGTGTCTGTGCCCTCGATTCATTCAGATCAATGGGACTAGAAGTCTTACACACCAGTGACCTGGAAGTTGGTCCGTATTCTTCTCTCTTCCTCACCACCTCTATCTGCTGTGCCAGTCCATCCACAAAGGCCAAGAAGACTGGCATTCAAGTGATTTCATTACACTTTATCTGCCAGAAAGGCAGTAGACAATGTGAACATTGTACTTAAACACTTGGGCACCTCAAAGGCAACAGTTTTGTAAGGAGCTATTTCCCACCCTACTGTCACACTGGAGCGATAACACAGCAGGTAGAGTGTTTGCCTTGCATGCGGCCGACCTGGGTTTGATTCCCCCATCCCTCGTCCCTCTTGGAGAGCCCACTAAGCTACCAAGAGTATCCCACCCACACGGCAGGCACCAAAACCATTAACAACAAAGTCTCACAATGGAGACGGTGCTGGTGCCCACTCGAGCAAATTGATGAACAATGGGACGACAGTGCTACAGTGCAGTGCCACTGTCACGCTAATATAGGGCCCTTGCATTAGTCTGACTTGGCTAGGGAAGTCTTTGTTCCAGATGGGACCTTAATTCAGGCTACCTGAGATAACTAGAGTCATGCATTTTATTTCCAAATCATTATCACTCTGTCTTCTTTCTGGTTTGTTTTTATTCCGATTTCTTGTTTTGATGCTGAAAACTTAACCCAGGGCCTCACATTTACAAGGCAAGTGTTCTACCCCAGGGGCAAATCCCCAGCCAGCTGTTCAATCACTTCAGTCAGCTGGACTAAATTTAAGTTTATATGCCTTTTTGACTTGCAATCAATAGAGCTGTTGCTGCAGAAGTGTTTCGGAGGTGTCTGTTGAAGTGCGGGATAATGTTTTTGTGCATTTTTTTACAATCATTTATACATGTCTTTTTCCTGGTTTTGCCACAAGCTATGGTTTGTTGTGGTGGTGGTTGTTGTTTTCTTGTTCGAATAGCTCTTCCTAGGACATGTCCCACATCCAAATGCCTTCAGATATGCTGCTTCAGCTTATGAACCCTGGAAACCAAAGTTACTAAAAGTGCGCCTAAATAAATGAACTTAATTTATTCCTCCTAAATAAAAAGGAAAGTTAAGAGGACATTCTTGCAAGCAAATAGCATGGCATTATGATCTGTGGGGTTTGCTGCTCCAAAAACTGAAAAATTAAAAATAATTGTTCTTCGGACTCTACTCTAGATGAATGGAATCCACGAGAGAAGAAAATTGTGCAATTGGATATTATGGATCTAAAGGCAATAGTGAAAAATAAATAATCAATATTGACAACTAGCCCAAAATATACCCTCTGATAAGAGTACTTAGAGGGGAAAAAAGTTTTGAAAATTAAAATTTATAAGTAAAGTTTTGGAACTTGAAGCAATAGATATAATCTTCTGAGAGCAGTAATTATCTGACTAAAATTAATTGTATTAATTTTTATCTATAAAACAATCCTGGAGGGGTGTCTATGTGTTTGTGTGCTTTCACACACATGTGTGTGTTGACATGTACATATGTCCTTCAATAAAAAGTACCCATGTGTAATCAAGCAAACTTTTCATTGCTTTGTTACTGAGATAGGAATTAGTGAGAAGGAACAGATGTGGTAAATGCTGCAGGCAAGTAACAGGTATGCACATCTAGAAATTAAGGAAAATCCTTGCTTGAAGAAAGCAGCAAAATTTTTCTTCAATTCATTAACCATTATTGGAAAATCTCTTTTTTTTAATCAGAGGAGACATTTGTTTCATGAATTGTTGAACAACTTCTAGGAGATATTTATGCTTATTAAATATTATTAATTCTAATGAAATTAATTCCAGTTTTAAGCAGCAAAATATTAAGATGTTTTTCCATAGGTGTTTTCCAATCCAAAACAAAGGACTGCTTAATTGTTTAGCAAATATATTCTCATTTTCACCACTGCATCATACACATAAAAATTATGACAGCATGATAAAAACTGTTCTTTGCAAAGTATTTTTAAAATAGTAATATTTTTTGTATTCATTTACAAGGACTTAATATGTTTAGCATTACAATTTCACACCTTTTAAAATATTTGTGACCACACCACAACTGTTACTTAAGTTACCAACGCACTCTACCACCATCCTTTGGACCAAAGTCCCATATTCAACCAAACACCCTTGCCACCCACTTGGCTAACCTCAATTCTATTGTTAGGATCCATTTGTTTACTTCATGAAGTAAATGTCAATCCTAACAATAGAATTGCAAAAACATCAATATTTGCAAAAACCTGGAGAAATAGTACAGTGTTGAGGGTGCTTGCCTTCACGATGGTGGACCTGTGTTCAATCCCCGGCACCCTATATGGTATCCAGAGACCAACCAGGAGTGATCCCTGAGTACAGAGCCAGGTGTAAGCCCTGAACACTGGTCAGTGTTGCTGCATAACAAAATAAAATAAAACAAAAACAATGATTTGTTATTCCTGATACTGGATTTATTGAATTTTCTTAATGCAAGGTAATTTATGGTTAGAGTTTTCTCTAGAAATAATAATTAAATTCTGCTTCGTAAGCTATCTTGTTTCAACAATTAAGATTAAATCTGCACATGATCTGCAGCACTATTCACAATAGTCAGAATCTGGAAACAACCTGAGTTGCCCAAGAACAGATGACTCATTAAAGAAACATCTTTACACCTACACAATGGAATACTATGCAGCTGGTAGGAAAGTGAAGTTATGAAATTTTCTTATAAATGGATGGACATGGAGAATATCACAGTGGGTGAAATGAGTCAGAAGAAGAGAGATAGACATATGATTGGACTCATTTGTGAGATATATAAACACACACACACTCCATAATATAAGACCAATACCCAAGGACTCCAGTCCGACTGAAACGATAGCACAGTGGGTAGGGTGTTTGCCTTGCATGCAGCCGACCAGGGTTCTATTCCTCCATCCCTCTCAGAGAACCCGGCAAGCTACCGAGAGTATCCCACCCACACGGCAAAGCCTAGCAAGCTCCCCATGGCATGTTCGATATGCCGAAATCAGTAACAACAAGTCTCACAATGAGATGTTACTGGTGCCCGCTCGAGCAAATCGATGAACAACAGACAACAGTGCTACAGTGCTACCCAAGGAGAGTAGAAACAAAAGCCAAGAGGATTTGTCCAGGGTTGAAAGCCTCCCTCAAGTGCTGGGGGACAAGGCAGTTGGGATAGAGAAGGGACCACATGACATAGATAGTTGAAAATGATCACTCTGGGTCAGAAATGCATGCTGGAAACAGATAAAGGAACAAACATGATAACTTATGAGTACCAGAATGCCTCAAAGTGGGGGGAAGAGAGGCAGAGAGAGACAGAGACAAAGAGAGAGAGAAAGACAGAGACAATCAGAGAGAGAGAGAGAGAGAGAGAGGAAAGTGCCTGCCATAGAGACAGGCTGGGGTTGAGGGGGGTGGCAGGAGGGAAACTTCGGACCTTGGTGGTGGGAAACGTACACTGGTGGAGGGATGGGTGTTGGAACGCAATATGACTGAAACCCGACAATTAATCAGATTTGTAACTCTATATCTCACAATGACTCAAAAACAATTGTCACTGTCACTGTCATCCTACTGCTCATCGATTTGTTCGAGCGGGCACCACTAACGTCTTTCATTGTGAGACTAATTGTTACTGGTCATGGGTAGCTTGCCAGGCTCTGTCGTGTAGGCACGATACTCTCAGTAGCTTAAATAATAATAATAATAATAAATTAAAAATCACATTTGATCATTTCTCTGTAAATGGTTCATAATTTAAACCAATGTCAGATTCTCTAGGATGTGATGTTTCATAGCTCAAATTTTCTCATCCCCATGCAATGAAGTAGAATTTCTCTAAAAATTAATAATACACTTGTCAATTATTATATTAGCAAATAAAATAGTTGTCTAAACTTTAATACCTCAAGAAACTTGTTCAAAATCAGCTAGCATGTCAACAATCACAATGAATAAACCAACCTTACAACCAACAGTCCATGTAAGAGAGAAGCATTGCTTATGTAGCAATTATTATTTGCATAGAATTTCAGTAAATGTTTATTGAATTCTATGTGATGCCATTTGCTTGCCATTATGAGCCCTATTTTTACAGTATTTTTCCTTTGTGCTCTGCTGATATATTGGCATTATATAATACAATTTATAATCCATTTACCTTGCTCCTATACTCCACAAGGCATTTGACAAAGGGGGCTCTCCCAAACAGTGCTCAGGGAGCCCAGGAGCCACTTCTGATGATAGTTGGACTGGCTGGTTCAAAGCTAAAGGCCTGAGGATAAGTGATGTTTGGATCTTGTGGTACCAAGGACCACCACAGTCACACAGCAATGGCAGGGAGCCTCAAAAACTATACCTGATGGTGCTTGAAGCATGAGGAGAGAGGTTAACATGTAGTCACTGGAATATAACCCCTACATGGGACCCTATAGCACGCAAAACATACTCCCCAAACACCTATCCTATCACTACAACCCCCTCCTAAAGGATATTAGTCTATATCCTTGCTGTTCAAAGTGTAGTCCATAAACTAGAAGAATTAGTACCACATTCTCATTTGGGGGTATATTTTGGGGTTTTTTATCTTTTTTGTTTGTTTGTTTTTGCTTTTTGGGTCACACCTGGCGATGTTCAGGAGTTACTCCTGGCTCATGCACTCAGGAATTACTCCTGGCGGTGCTCAGGGGACCATATGGGATGCTGGGAATCGAACCCAGTTCTGCCACATGCAAGGCAAACACCCTATCCATTGTACTATTGCTCCTGCCCCAACATTCTCGTTTGTATAAGCTTCTTAGGCTGCACTTTCAGGCCCACTGAATCAGAATCTTTAACAGCCTCCCCAAGTGACTTTTTTTCTATACTAAGTTCACTATTCTAGGGCATATGTTAATATTTTATAATGTGAACATTCAAAACCAGATCTGAGAACTGTTGCAGCTAAGTTTGTAAATCAAAAGAAAAATATTTTATTTTGTGCTAAGTAAGACTCTGTATTGATGCTGGATGATTTATAAAACCTGAGTGTTTTTTGTAATAAAAAACACATAAGTAGGCACTTTGGGTGGATGTGCCCGGCGGGGCGAGGGCAGGAGGGAAAAAAAAAAAACACATAAGTAAACACAACATTTTACTTATGTTAACGATAATCTAACTGCACAGTCCAAGTGTGAATTAACAGTATGAATCAGAAGCAAGATCCTAATTCAATCATAGTGTCACATATGATGAGGGGTTAAAGGACAACGTAACACTGTCAAATATTCACTCACCGCCCACAAGCAGATTACATTCTAGTGAGGAATGCAAAACAAAAGCAGATGTTTAAGAGAAATAAAAATGATCATCACAAGTTTGAGTGTTCATAGTCAAATATAGTAGCCTCAAATACTAATAATCTCTACAATCTCGTTCACACTGTGGAATGAAGGAAAATTTCATTTACTATATTGATAAACGACAAAAAAAGAAACAATAGGGAGAAAAAGACAATTGTTCTTGCATTTGGGGAGTGATGTTCCATCTAGACTTCACATGATAAAAGATTAAAGGAGAGAGAAGACCACAGAAATTATAGCACCTCAATAGATGGAAAAGGAGCATACATGTTCTTATCACAGAGATAAAAGATCTGGACAGAAAGACAGGATGGAAGGACAGTAGTCTGGTCATCAAAGCAGCTGTAGTGCACCATCATGGTCAATGTCTGGAAGCCCAACCCTGAAGGACAGCTGAGGGAACCTCCAGTACATATAAATAGTCACATATATCATATTATTTAAATTGATCCTGCTACAGGGCTGGAGCCATAGTATAGCAGGTAGGGCATTTGCCTTACATGTGGCTGACCTGGGTTGTTTTTCCAGCATCCCATATGGTCCCCTGAGCACCATCAGGTGTAAGCCCTGAGCACTGCCAGGTGTGGTCAAAGAACAATTGTAGCACTGTAGCACTGTCTTCCCATTGTTCATTGATTTGCTCGAAAAGGCACCAGTAACGTCTCCATTGTGAGACTTGTTGTTACTGTTTTTGGCATATCAAATACGTCTCAGGTAGCTTGCCAGGCTCTACCGTGAGGGCAGGATACTCTCGGTAACTTGCTGGGCTCTCCGAGAGGGACAGAGGAATCGAACCTGGGTCAGCTGCATGCAAGGCAAACGCTCTACCTGCTGTGCTATCACTCCAGTCTGGTCGTCTCGGAGATCCCGGTCAAAGAACAACAACAAAAATGTTTTTTGATCATCCTAACAGGTAAGAAACGACATCTTCAAACTCAAGCTAAGAGCATTTGTTCTGAGGAGACACATATATTTTATCTCAGAGTACAAATTACCTTATTGTCCAACTCACAAAGTTAAACCGGGGTTGGCATATGCTGGGTTGTTGGGACTTTTTCCAGATCCCCTATGCTTGCAACACAATGCTGCTTCATCTCATGTCCAGAATGAAATTAAATTCAACATAGTTGTCTTTTCCTTGTTCACAGAGTCACCCAGCACATGACAAAAATCCCCACAGTGTGGAAATCAGCATGTGAAAAGAAGGATTAGCATCATTTGCAGGGTAATTGGCTCATCAGTCCATTTTTAATGATTCTCACACACTGGCCAGGACTCCGTAAATATAATAGCCCTGTAGAAACAAACTCCATCTAACCCAAATTCCATTCGCTACAATTTAAACCCATTTATTCTTCTTTTATCCCCTGGAGAAAAGGGAAATATCTGATAATCTTCTTTCTTTTAATAAGACTTTTGAAAAATTGTAATTTATAGGGTCTCTTACACAGTAACAAAAAAAAAGAAAAAACTCACTAGACTCAGCATTGACCAGCCTCTTATTATTTATGTATTCATTCTTTATTGGATTTATATGGTATCTTTTCTCTGAAGAGCTCAAGGTTCTATGCGAGAATTTTTAAGCAGCAAGCATTATTTCAACATAATGAGCCTGACTGTCTCCTGCAAAAAGAAAGCAGGATACTGTAAACTTAGAAAAGTTCAGCCTAAACAAGCCAACCTGATGTATATATTCAAGGTTCCAGAGGCCTGAGCACAGGACAGGGGGCAGAGACAAGAGTTTTTGCTGGAAGTCTTCCCCATGAAAGAGGAGCACCCATTTCTACTTCCGTGAAGTCCTGCTGTGGTGTAACACTGACTGGAGAGTGTTTGGGTGGGAAGGTCTCCAGAGGATAAAAAAAGGGCTGGAGCGATAGCACAGCGGGTAGGGCATTTGCCTTGCATGCAGCCCACCAGGGTTCAATTCCCAGCATCCCATACGGTCCCCTGAGCACCGCCAGGAGTAATTCCTGAGTGCAGAGCCCGGATCGCCAGGTGTGACCCAGAAAAATTAAGAGGGTGAAAAACCTGAGGTGGGTGGAGGGAGAGTGAAGACAACAGAAGCAAAGGTATGGAAAGGTCTGGGTCTTCAGTACCGGAAGTCAGAGAGTTAAGAGAATGAATGAGTCAGTAGGCTAGAATGGGCAGCCGTGGAGTAAGGGATCCTCGCAGAGGCTGACCGTGATTCATTACAGTGGAAGCCAACTGGAAGGCAAGGGAGTCCTGCTAATCTCTTCAATCCAATTGGTCATTTAAAATTTTGCCCACATGAGTTGCTACCACATAGATCATGGAACTGGCTAGGGGTGGAGGCAGCAAACACACAGAAAGGAGAGGGCACAGACAACTTCCTCTTTGACCTGCGCGCAGCCTCTGATTCCTCGTCAGTGGCCGGGAAAAATGCAGAAAAAGCAGCAGTTCTCACGCACGTGGCAGGAGAACAAAGGAAACCAAAGGGACAAAGAGCAACAGACACCAACAGCCGGCAACAGAGTACAGAGCTGCAGAGACAAACCCGCGGACATTGAGCGCCAGCATCACAGATATTGTGGGTCTGTCCTAAGACCCAAGACCGCTGTCCTATGGCGCAGAATTATCAAAGGACAAAATTACTGAGACTGCGCACATCAGGGAACTTCAAATTAGTTGTTTATCCTAAAAAAAATAACTAACATCATAAACATCTGGTGTTTATATGCTAAATTTACATTCAATACTTAAAGATCTCCACACTTAGGAGCTAGTGCAACTTCACTTAGCTGCACCACTGCCCTTGTGCTATAAAGCAAGATTCGCACTATGTCAACCTTATTCCTAATTTAAATACAGTCCTTCATGGCCAAGGGGATAACACCCTTGGAATGGACGTTTCGAGCAATCCTCATACAAGCTCTGTACCATCAATGGAAAGATCAAAAGGAAAGTCTTATAGCTAAGGCTATATCATAACTGGAGAAAAAAAACCCACTTTTGAAGAATTGTACTATCCATGCTTGGAACCTTATCATAAAGACATGAAGGCATGTCATAAAGGCATGCATTTTTTCAATTGAGTTTATTCCTCTTTCTCAGCTCACCAGTGTCTTGGACATATCTCCAAGGATGTATATGTGCTGAGTAGACGAAGACTTGATTTAACTCAAGATCATGAGCCCTTTGCCTCCGATGCTGTTCTCACCAGGTAGGGTCATTCCATATTGGTTCCTGGGGCAGCCAAGATGAACAGACTGAACATCCAGGCAAATTGCCCATAACTACTGAGACCATTCTTTTAAAGGCGTGGGTTTAATCTCACTCTGCAAAAAGGAAATTGTGTTTAATAATCTCAGGGAGAGTACCACTGGAGTTAGAAGGAACATTCTATAAAGCTGCTTAGAGTTGATGGTGGGGTGAGATCCCCAAGGAAATGCTTGAGTAATAAAAGACAGCTATGAATTCACCTTATGGGAAGACTGAAGCTTGTCGTAGGAGGAAAAAGCTTCCGTTTTAATGATTATTGTTTCTCAGAACTAAAGAAAAGAGCAGAGAATATCCTTTCCCACTCATATCCCCACAGCACCATATGGGGGTTGAGAAATTACTCTAGGCTCATAAAAGACCTGATTTTCCTTCCAGTCCTGCTTGCTTAGTCTCCAGATGACATTACAAAGCCTCTTTCTTTGCACTAGGAACAGAACTAGAAATAGCGTCTGCTTTGTAGGAGCTCAAGCAAACACTGCATTTGAATCAATGCATGATTACCTCATCGACACTCAACCAACATTAGCTTTTATCAGCCTCATTATTATGTTATTACAGATTCAGGCATTTTCCCCCCAACCAATGAAAAGAAGAAATCACCCCTTTTCTTCCTCCTCATGCCCACAGCCTACGTTCCTTTTTCTCTACTTCTCAGAACTAATGCTTTCTTCTTTTTCCCTAATAATTACAGTTCATTTCCATTGTTATTTGTCTTTCCCACTAGGATAGAATCATGAGAGCACATGTCTGCATTGCTCAGCCTGTATCCCCAGCAGTCAGGAATGTTATAGAAAGCTGTTCAAGGCTGGTGAAGGAGAAATTGGTTTGGCACATGGGGTGTGCCACAGAAATCCTCAATCTGAAGGTTAGGAGTACAAAGAAGTGTGTGGGTTCCAAGAGTCATTGGAAACAGGGCCATTTTGTGCCAGTGGTCCTTCTGCTATATGGGCCCCCTTTTGTACACCAGGGGATGCAGCGACTGGCAGCTGCTTTATCACTGATTGAAAACTGGTTAATGAATTATGACTGCTTAACATAA
The DNA here is from genome assembly GCF_027595985.1 of Sorex araneus. Taxonomy (NCBI): domain Eukaryota; kingdom Metazoa; phylum Chordata; class Mammalia; order Eulipotyphla; family Soricidae; genus Sorex; species Sorex araneus. The sequence goes on along the minus strand of NC_073308.1, from coordinate 21,948,567 downwards.
CAGAGAGGTGAGTAAATTTGAAGAGGGCCAGGGTGATCAGCAGAGTGATTGAAATGTTAGAAAATAGGATTTGGGATGAGAGGCTAAGGGAATTGGGGTTTTTTCGCCTGGAGAGGAAGAGGGAAAGATGTCATTGAGAAGGCAAAGACCAGCTGTTCTCCATTTTTAAAGCTTAATCCATGTAATGAAATGCAGGAGGTGATGTGTTAAAGTAAATTCGTCAAGAGACCGAGGATTTTGGAAACATGCATTTATATGATAACTTTGGGAAACTCTCAAATTCAAATTATGCTCAAGAATTCAGATTAAAAAATCACAATGGAAGAAGCTATGATAAGTTCTTTGAGATAAGTAATGTAAATCTATAAAAATCTAATAGTAGTCAAAAACATGAAATACACAATGAAACCGGAATACTTCCATCAGATGTGAGGCCCTTATTTATTAAGTTTATTGTGCCTTCATTACTTCCAAGACAGTCATTGAGATTCAGGAAGAGTTTTATTCAGACATGATTTGCTGCAGGACTTTTTTACCCAGTAAACAAAAATAATCTAGAACTTTGTGGGTAAAAGAAATGTGCAAAACAATTAATATCATAAAGTCTCAGATAATCTTGATGCAATAATGGAAATAGTAGGCTTTGATGATTTGGAATAATCGTTTTAACTTTCATCTCACTTGACTTAATTTACTTGATAAAACTTGTCAATTGTATCACATTATGAATGCATTCAAGCAAATTACAACTTCAGAATGTATCATTTTGTGAATTTTCAACAAAGAATTATTTTGTGACTTCAAAAATAATCTTCATATCCACAATTCTGAAACTATATTTTAATGAATATTTTATAGTTGAACAGAGCTTGCTACAAATATAAAGATATAGATATGTATATTTTGAAGAGGGCTAGGGTGATCAGCAGAGTGATTGAAATGTTCTGATTTTATTCAATGAATAAATATGTGCATTAATCATTTTCTTCATAGACCATCTTTTCTCTTTGATGATTTAGGGTTGCATATAGAATAAAATCACATTTTTAAGGTATTTTCTGACAATTACTCCAATATATTGAGTGCTTACTGAATATATGCATTAGATATCATTTCTATTCATCATAACAGTCTTTAAAAGTATCATTGCAGTCATTTTCTGGCTAAGTAAACTTCCCTTAGATGACAACACTTGTGGATCGTATTATTAACATTCTGCCCAAAAGTGAGGAATATATTCCTGTAACTTTTAAGTGTGTCTAGGAAAAAATAGTTAACTTCATAGACGAGCAATAATAATCCTGGAATACTTAACTCATATGTTCTATAAGACTGACTAAATTTCTAACCAATTTACTATACTGCTATTGAGTAGTGTTAAATCTAGAGGGCTGGAGAGATAGTACTGGGATTATCTCTGTGTAATACTGTACCTGCCTTGTGTGCAAACAACCTCTGTTCAATCCCTGGACCTACATAAGGTCTCCCAAACACCACCGGAGATGGTGCTCTTGAGCACAGAGCCAGGTTAGCCCCTGAGCACTGCTGGGTGTGACCCCAACACACACACCCCTTTTCAAAAGACCAGAAATAATTTTTGAAATAAAATGGGTTGGGCTCAAACATTGGATGCAAATATTTGCCGTGTCTAAACAAGGTCTCTCTAAATTAGCTTCAGACAGATTGGTTTGATAAGAGTAATACCTACTTCCCGAGGATAAACAAAATCTTAGCTGTAAACTGCATCATAGCTCTGGATATACAATAATAGATACTTTGTAATTATCACTGAAGATGCTAAATCCCACATCTATGAAGACAAGGAGAGCCCCATCTTCATCTCATAAGGCAAACATTGAGATCCTGAGTTTCAAATTACAGAGTTTCACAAGAGGTTGCACGCTTTTGACCTTTTGCTTCATTTTTTGGTTTCCTTGTTTACTCTTGTTCTTTCCCTCCAGCTTTGTGGATGAAATGGAAGATAATACAACGGTTACAGAATCTTTAGTCTTTTACAGTTTTAACTTGGCATGCTCATCCTTTTATAGGAAGTTGCTACTTAACAGCACATTTTTAGGAAAGCATACCTTTTAAATTAAGTTGTTTACATTTCAAAGGGAATATGGTTAAAAATGGGCTGGAGTGATAGCACAGTGGTAGGGCGTTTGCCTTGCACACAGCCAACCTGGGTTCAATTCTTCCGCCCCTCTCAGAGAGCCCAGCAAGCTACCAAGAGTATCTGCCCACATGGCAGAGCCTGGCAAGCTACCTGTGGCGTATTCAATATGCCAAAAACAGTAACAAGTTTCATGATGGAGACGTTACTAGTGCCTACTTGAGCAAATTGATGAGCAATGAGATGACAGTGACAGACAGTGACATGGTAAAAAATGCAAGTTTAGTGTCATTATTCCACAGGCTTAGGTATCCTGCCTTCAGATTCATTGAAAGAACATTGCCTTTCTCTTCACAGCTGTTTAAACGATCTTAACAGATACATGAGCACCATCTTTTGGCAAAAATGAATTATAAATTTGAGTTTTCATAATATCCATTTCTGTGCTACTATCTTACATGTCATCATACTAAAGTTGACCCAAATGCAGAAAGAAAAAAATCCAAATGGTTACATGACCAAGGATTTTTCCTTTGAAATTAACTTAAGGAATAAACTAAGTATTTCTCATTTGTTTCATTTCTCTGATACTAATGCTAAAATAAACAGCAAAGAGTTTGATCATATACATGGAGTTTGTATACACATAATCAAACTCTATATATGTAACATAATCAAAATTTATCTTTGTTGTTTACATATTTGTATTAATTTATATTGTTTATATAATTTTATATAAAATAATATGATTTTATATTATATATATACTTTATATGCCAAAAACAGTAACAATGACAGTCCTCATCCCCCTGACCCTGAAAGAGCCCCCAATATGCCATCGGGCTACACTAGCACACAGCAGGGACGAATGGAAACATTACTGGCACCCGCTTGAGCAAATTAATGAACAAGGGAATGACAGTGATACAGTAATATATATACTTTAAATATATTTTATATATACTCTAGAATCCTCTTACCTCTCAGAGAGGTACAGCTATGGGGACTGGAGTAATAGTGCAGTAGGTAGAGCGCTTGCCTGGCACATGGTCCACCTGGGTTTCATCTCCAGCACACTATATGGTTTCCTGAGTCCCATAGCAGTGATCCCTGAGCACAGAGACAAGAGTAAGCCCTGTCTTCCCCTCTTCATCTCCCTGTTTTTCCGGATGTCTGGCAGTCACATGCAGGAACTGCCTCTGGCACCAAATAAGCTCCTTAAAGGGCCATATTTCAGAGATTTATAAATAAATCTCAAAAGAGATCAACAAGTTGCAGAGTTGCTTCCAGACTCTGCGCCATGCCAGGCTCTGTTGTCTGGGGCACCAAAATTCATCATCCAGTTAAAACTTTACCTCCAGCTGTATCATCCCCTTCAAAATATTTGAATCCTGGAGCACCACCATTGCACCTTCCCACCACCATTATTTCAAATTTTACCGACCACCACTCAAGCCTGCCCCTGTAGCAGGCCCTGAATATCCATACAATTTCTTCTAAGGAAATATTTTTGATCACTTTTAGCAAATTATAATAAGCAATACAAAATAAATTATTCAGGGCCTGCTATATGTGGTGGTGTGAAGGTGCAGTGGTGGTGGGATATTGAGTGTAATATTGAATATTGAATGTAATAAATCATGAACAACTTTATAAAAAAAAAGAAGCCCTGAACACTGCCAGCTGTGCCCCCAAAACAAAACAAAGTTACAACTGTCTAGATATATCCAGGCATTTGACAGTTTCCTGGAAGATCACTAACCACCAACACTGTAGCATATCCAGATTTTATTGTAAAATAACGTGACATCCTTCCTCCATTATTGCACATGGTACTCAACTTTCCACTCATATGCCTCCAACCAGAACCATTGAGTTCTTTTTTTTAATTAATTAGAATTTTTAATCAATGCATCATGATTTACAAAGTTATTCATAGTTGAGTTTTCGACATACAATATTGCAGCACCAATCCCACCACCAATGACAACTTCCCTTCACCAATATTCCCGGGTTCTCTCCAATACCCCTTCTCCCCCTGCTCTCTTTCCCACCCTCCACACACAGCCTGCCCTATTGACAGGTACCTTTTTATGTTCAGTTTTTAAAGTTTGGGTCTCTTCTTTCATGGCAGAAAGACTTTCAAAGTAGTTTCTGATGATCTTTTGAATTTCTTTGGTTTCTGTTGTGATAACCCCCTTTTCATTTCTTATTCAGTTTATTAGGGTTCTCGCTCTCTCTCTCTCTGTCTTTGTGGATCAACATGGAAAGTATCATGTTAAGTGAAATGAGTCATAATGAGAGAGACAGGCATAGAAAGATTGCACTCATCTGTGGAATGTAAAGTAACAAAATGGGAGACTAACTCCCGAGAGTAGTAGAGATAAGGAGAAAGAGGGCTGCTTTGGGGCTTGGAAACTGGCCTCACATGCTGGGGGAAAAGGCAGCTCATATAGAGAAGGGAACACCAAGTAAAGTATGTTGGGAGGACCCATTCGGGTTGAAAGATGTGTGCCAAAAGCAGACTACAGACCAAACACAATGGCCGCTCAATACCTCTATTGCAAATAACAACACTCAAAGGAGAGAAAACGAATTTTTGTTTGTTTTCTCTCACCTGCCGCTGAGGTGGGGTGGGGTGGTGGGGGATGGGGTGGGGGTGTGGGGAGAGATGCTGGGAACATTGGTGGTAGAGAATGGGCACTGGTGGAGGGATAGGTAAACAACCATTGTAAGTTTTTAACTATCCCATGGTGATTCACAAATAAATAAATAAATAAATGATTTTTAAAATTTTTTAATTTTAAAAAAGAAGGGGAAGAAATAGACAAAGGTCAATGAAACCAAAAATATTTTTTAAAGTTTAGGTCTCTTGATTTCAGTGTTGTTCACTCTGTGCTTTAGACTTTTGGCTCTGTCATTCCATAACACCACCTTGCCCCTGCTGCTTCTCATCTGCCTCTTCTCCCCCTTCTCTTCTCCACCCTTTCTTCTCTTCTCCTCTATATACTCTATACACTCCAGGTCCAAGGTTGATCGGGACATTGCCTCTTTAATTATTGCATTCTAAGGCTACATGGCAGAGTCTCTTGCCTGCACACCTGGCTGTCTTCCCCAGGGCCCCTCGGAGGGGATGGGCTCCAGCTTCCCTCCCCGCCCTGAGCAGAGCTCTTGGCGGCTGAAGACCACCAGAACCTAGCTACAGTCATGCTTGAGGCCCCTTTCCACACGTTCAGACAGGCCTCACCCATGAAGGTACTGGCAGAGGAACCCAGGTGTGTGTAATCCCATCAACAGCCAACATCCAGAGACTTAAAAGCAAGCTCCCAAAAGCAATATTTTATAACCTACTTCTCCCTCTGGGAGAACCTAGCAAGCTACTAAGAGTTTCCTGCCCACATGGGACAGCCTCGAAAGCTTCCCATGGTATATTTATAAGCTAAAGCCAGGAACAAGCTGGATCTCATTCCCCTGACCCTGAAAGAGCCTCCAGTGCAACACCATTGGGAAGGCCGAGTGGAGAGAGGCTTCTAAAATCTCAGGGAAAGGACGAATGGAGAGGTTACTGAGCCCGCTCGAGAAATCAACGATCAACGGGATTTCGTGATTCGTGAAGGCCACGTGGACCCCACCCCTTGCCTTTCTCCAGGTCCAGGCCTCCTATCAATTTTAGGTTGGGCATTTCTCTACGATGCCACTAACACTGTGAAGACTCTGCCTTTTACTCTGCCTCTATTTAGCACTTTAAAAGGTAACCCACAAAAAAAAATGCCTGGATTTACATTCATCCAACCTCTAAGACTCCAACTTGAAAATGCACAAATATAATAAATAAAAAATAAAATCCAACTCTATGCTTGTATATACGAAGAGTATCAGTATGACTTATTTGCTATAAACAATTAGGAATTTTATTTTTATTTTTTCATAGATACACAAATCCTCTTGACAAGTAATTGCTGTTATTTAATATATACATAAATATTAGCTCTTCAAACTGTATTACATTTTTTAATGTTTGAGGATAAAAATGTGAATTAACACCTTTGAGCACAAAAATAAATTACAAAGTCACTAAAGAAATTTTGTGAGCCTCTATTTTAGATTTGCTTACTTGGGAAAAAGGAAAAGATTTTACAGATTAAAAACAGCTGTGAGGGATGCCTGACATGTTTTGATCAGGGTATCTGTCCAGAACAAAGTAGTAGTATTCACAAGATGCATTGGAACTAGATGATATAGCATAGATGAAATAGAATAGCCCTAAAGTATTCCACAGAGCTACTAAATAGAGAATATTTCCTGAAGGCAATAGAAAGGGTTTTAATATAACAGAGGCACGTTGTCATTGTTGCATTCTAAAAGGCTTGTTTCTGGCATCAACATCAATAACTATCTAATAATCAATCTATTTATCTAATCAAATTTTATGCAATAATTAAAGTTTTTTTAATAAATGTCTGGAGTAGTTTAATGACCCAGGGGAAAAAATAAAGGTACATTAAGTAATATTGTGAGCAATTATACGTCAAAAAATTGAAAATGGAAATGGAAATATACTTAGAAATATACATTATAAGACTGAATCTGGAAAAAATAGAAAAACTGAAGAGACCCATCAGGAATAATAAAATTTAAGTAGTAACCAAAAGCCTCCTCAGAAACAAAAACCCAGGACAAGATGGCTTCAGTAACCAATTCTATCACACTTCCGAAGAATAATTAATACCTATTCTTCTCTAGTTTTCCTAAAACTGAAAAGAAGAAAAAGGTTAAAAACAAATTATATGAAGTCAATATTGTCTTTATTTTGAAATTAGACAAGCAAATCATGAAGAAAACCAATACCTCTGATAAATACAGATGCAAAACTCCACATAATGCTAACAAACTTAATTCAACCATACATGAAAAGAATTATGCACTTTAATTAAGGGGGATTTATTCCAGAGATGCAAGATTGATTTAAAATATGCAAATAAATCAAGAAAAGTGAGGTCAAAAACCATATGATCATCTCAAGAGATGCAGAAAAAGCATCTGACAAGATTCAGCATCCTGGATGATAAAACCCTCAATAAAATAGGGATAAAAGAAAGTACCTTTGTCAACAGACTAAAGCCATTATCAACAAACCAACAGCCAACATTATAGACAATGTTGAAAAACATAAAGCTTTTCTCTAACATCAGGAATAGAATAAGATGTCCACTACCACCACTACAACCCAATATAGTATTGGAAATTCTAGCAAAAATGATTAGACAACTTAAAAGGATATAGAAGAAATCCAAATTGGAAAGAGTTGTGAAGCCACCTCATGCAGATGACATAATGTATATAGGAAGTCCCAGAGACCTTAGTAAATATATAAATACGTATATATACAATAAACAAATATAGTAAAGTAACAGGATACAAAATAATGCACAAGTATTTATCCATATACAAACAAGAAATGTGACTTTAAAAAAATAAAATACCTTGGAATAAACTAAACCAGAGACCTATACACAGAAAATCATGGTCACTGTTGAAAGAAATAGAAGACACAGATGATAGAAAGGTATTTGTACTCATGTATTGGAAAAAATAATATAATTAAAATGACTAGCTTACCTAAAGCAATGTACAGATTTTATGCAATTTCTACATAAATCCCACAGCATTATTTACATAAGTTAAAAAAAACTCCTTATACTACAAAAGACCTCAAGCATCCAAAACTAACCTGAATTCAGGTGAAAAAAACAAATATATAGAACTCCCAGACTTCATTCTATAATATGAAGTGAAAGCTATTAAAACAGCACATGCAAAACATGCAGAGACACATGGATCTAATGAAACAGAACTGAGTCGTCAGAAATCAAGCCACACATACTTTGACACCTAACTTGCCTTAAAGAAGTCAACAGTTTGCAATGACACAAAAGCTATCTCTTCAAGGGCTGGAGAGATAGTATAGCAGAAAGGACACTTGCCTTGCATGCAGTCTACCTGGGTTTAATTCCTGACATCCCATATGGTCCCCAAGCATCTCCAAGAGTGATTCCTGAATATAGAGTCAGGAATAATCCCTGTGTTTCATTGGGCATGGCCAAAACAACAAAAAAGAAAAAAAAAAGAAAGAAATGTCTCTCCAACAAATGGTGCTGGGAAAATTATACAATCACATGAAAAAGGGTGAAAAAGTAGACCACTATGTAACACCTACCCAAAAGCTAACTCAAACTAGGTTCAAGACTTGTATGTAAGACCTGAAACTACAAAATACACAGAAGAAAACATAGGTCATATATTCCATGACCGCAGCTTTAGTGATATGCTTGGGAACTCAACTCTAGTGGCAAAGAAAGAAAAGCAAAAGTAAACAAATGAGACTGCACCAAACAAAATGGCTTGTGTTCATCAAAAAAATGTTGCATCAAAACAAAAACAGAGACATTGCACTGGGTGAGAAATGTTTGTACATCACACATTTACAAAAGGATATAATGGTGGAAATATACAAAAAGAACCCTCATTAATCCAACAGCAATAAAACAAATAACCTGATGTTAAAAATGCAAAAGGGATATAGACACATCTTCAAAGAAGGCATACAGATGATACAAATGGCCAATGAGCACAAGAAAAGATGCTCATCAATTTTTATTACTTGCTTATCAATTTTTATTACCATTATTAGAGAAACTCAAATCAAAATAACAATGAGACATCACTTCACACCTGTGAGAATGACTATTCCCAAAAGAGAAAGTGCAACAAGTACTGGGGAGAATGAACTGTTTCATATACTGTGGTGAGAATGTTAAATTAGAATGCCATTGGAATACAGTATAAAATTTTCTCAAAAAATAATAAACAGAATGACCTTGGAGGGGCCAGAGTGATAGTAAAGCAAGTAGGACGTTTGTCCTGCATGCAGCCAACCCAGGTTCGATTCCTCAGCATCTCATATAGTCTCCCGAGTACCTCCAGGAGTGATTCCTGAGTGCAGAGCCAGGAGTGACCCCTGAGCATTGCTGGGAGTGACCCAAAATAGTAAAAAAATAAATAAATAAATAAATAAAAGAACTACCTTGGAAACATAGAACTTACAAGGTTGGAAAGATAAGATAGCTCAGTGGTCAGGGCACATGTCTTGTATACACAGAAATCTGAGTTCGACATCTGGTAACACATGCCCTCCACTCCCAGCAGTACCATGTGTAACCCTGATAGCCCTCAGTACCAACAAGGCTCATGCCGTACAGCAAAACTGGCTCTGAGTTTTGAACTATCCAGGCAGGATAACCAAGTATCCCTCAGGTGGCCTGAAAGGAGCCCCAAGCCACCTGAGCGCTATTTGGTAGCTTCCACACCGCCCCCATCAACATCATCCTAAATAGAACTTAGGGTAAGGGAACAGAGATGTGTCCTAGGTTTAAAAAAATAATGTACTGTTAATTCCAATTCTCTGAATATATCTATAAGTAAATGAAATAAAGATCCCAACGAGATAGTGCATCTACATATTCATTGCAGCACTACTCCCAGTAGCCAAGACACAGCGGGGCTCACACTGACACAAGGGCAGTGCTGTAACACTTTGGGAATACACACTTGCCTTGAAAAGCATTTCTTCGAAAAGAGAGTGTCTTATCATTGAGGTGGCCTAGTCTTACCTTTTTCCTCTGAAAAACCAGCCATTTATCTGTGCCTGGACCATATCTGGCCCATTGTCAACATCTGTTCTGTGAAAAATAAAGGTTTAAGGCTTTTATCCTCAAGCCCCACTACTGCTGGTCATAAGACTCTTGACATGACGTGAAGAGGCAGAGGTGATGGTTTCGGGTGGAAAGTGAACTAACAACACCTTATGTTTTCTCCAGTATGTTGGCTCAAGCACTTCGCCATACGCTTAGGACAAATGACCACTCTTATTTTCTCATTCTCTACCAGCTTCTGCCAGTCTTCTCTTCAGTTGAGACTGAAACCCATCATATCAACCACACTAACTCTCTTTGATTCCTCTATTCTCCATAACCTAGTAAATTTCAATCTTGATAAATGAGCATATGATTCTATGTGGGAAAAATATTACAGAATATATCTGGTGGAGCTGGAGCGATATCACAGCAGGTAGGGCATTTGCCTTGCACGTGGCCTACCCGGGTTTGATTCACAGCATCCCATATGTATGGTCCCCTAAGCACCGACAGGTGTATTTCCTGAGTGAAGAACCAGGAATAATCCTGTGCATTGCCGGGTGTGATCCAAAAAGCAAAAAAAAAAAAGAAAATCTGAAAACAAGAAAAGGTGATTGGATAACGAAACTCTATACACAAATACCGCAGAAAAAGAAAAGATGAAATAATGCAATTTGCTGCTACCTAGATTCAACTAAAGGGCATCAGTTTGAGTGAAGTCAGTTAAAGAGAGGGAAAGATCGAGAATGATCTCATGATCTCTCACATGTGTGGATATAAAGAAGCGTAGCACTGCGGATGCCTGTGGGGGTGGGGAGGGGTTATATCTTTGCAATATTGTGATTCACAGTGATTCAATTAAAAATAAATATTTGTTAAAGAAGCATAGTAAAGGAACATGACTGGTCACAGGCAACAGAACCTGAGGACTAGTTTACAGCACTGGGTTTTCCAAGGGCAGGGGAGTGGATGGAGGGGTGGGGGGGAAGGTTCACTGAGACAATGGTGGAGAAGCAGATGCTCCCATGGAGGATATGGCGATGGGACATCGTACGTATGACACCCTATCATGACGTTTTGTCAATCACAGTGCTTCAAAGAAAACAAATAATTTTCATAGCAATAATTTCCATGGAAAATGTATGCAAGTATTCCCTTTTGAAAAGAAATGATTGGCATCCTAATATACTAAATAAATAAGTTTCAATCTTGATAAAGCCAGCTGCTCAACCTGTCTATTCTGCAGAATAGCTCCCAAGCAGTGCTAAAGGGTCTCTCACCAAACTTTTTGTCAATGCTCACCCCATACACGTTTATGACCACGTATCTTCTCGCACTTCTGTAACCTCAGTTCGGGAAGCATCCAAGGGAGTATTTTCATTCAACTATCCAAGGGGCGGGGAGGAGGGGTGTCATTAATTGGTGCTAACATCTTTCATTTTTCTTTTATCTTTTGCCTCTCTTCTCATTAAAACAAATGTGCATCTCCCTGATGATTAGTGATGAAGAACATTTTTTCATGTGCCTTTTGGCCATTTGAATTTCTTTTTTGAGTAAGCTTCTGTTCATTTCATCACCCCATTTTCTGTTGGGGTTCGATGTTCTTTCTTGTAGAGTTCAATCAGTGCCTTGTATATCTTTGATTTTCCCATTCTGTAGGCTGTCTTTGTATCCTAGTCACTGTTTCTTTAGAGGTGCATAAGCTTCTTAGTTTAAGACAGTCCCATTTGGTTATCTCTGTTTCCACTTGCTTGGTCAGTGGCATTTCATCTTTGAAGACACCTTTAGCTTCAATGTCAAGGAGGCTTTTGCCGACCTTTTGTCCAATGTACCTTATGGATTCTGATCTGATGTTGAGGTCTTTAATCCATTTTGATCTGACTTTTGTGGATGGTGTTAGGTAGAGCTCTGAGCCTATTTTTTTGCATGTAGCTGTCCAGTTTTGCCATCATCATTTGTTAAAGAGGCTTTTCTTGCTCCCTTTATATTTCTTGCTCCCTTATCAAAAATTAGATGATCATATATTTGAGGGTTTGTGTAAGGATATTTAACCCTATTCCATTGGTCTGCAGATCTGTCTTTGTTCCATAGCCAGAACCTGGAAACAACCCAAATTCCCAAGAACAGACGACTGGTTAAAGAAATTTTTGTACATCTACACAATGGAATAATATGAAGCTGTTAGGAAAGCTGAAGTCTTGAAATTTGCTTATAAGTGGATGGTCATGGAGAGTATCATGCTAAGTGAAGTGAGTCAGGAAGGGAGAGACAGGCATAGAATGACTGCACTCATTTGTGGAATATAAAATATCATAATATGAGACTAACACCCAAGGACAGTAGAGACAAGAACCATAAAGACTGCTCCATGTCTGGATGCCTGTCCTATGAGCTGGGGGAGAAGGCAGCTGGGATAGAGAAGGGATCCCTAAGTCAATGATAATTGGAGGAATTGCTCGGGATGGGAGATGTGTACTAAAAGTAGATAAAAGACTAAATGTGATGACCTCTCATTATCTGTATTGTAAACCATAATACTCATAAGTAGAGAGAGAGTAAGAGTTAAATTGTTTATGGACAGTCCTTCAAAAACTAGAAATTGAGCTTCTATATTACCTCACAATACCACTTCTGGGAATATCTCCCGAGGATGCAAAAAAGCACAGTCCAAATGACATCTGTACCTATATGCTCATTGCAGCACTGTTCACAATAGCCAAAATCTGGAAACAACCAGAGTGCCTTAAAACAGATGACTGGTTAAAGAAACTTTGGTACATCTACACAATGGAATACTATGCAGCTATTGGGAGAGATGAAGTCATGAAATTTGCTTATAAATGGATAGACATGGAGAGTATCATGCTAAGTGAAATGAGTCAGAAGGAGAGGGACAGACATAGAAGGACTGCATTCATTTGTGGAGTATAGAATAACATCACACGAGGCTGACACCCAAGGACAGTAGATACAAGGACCAGGGGGATTGCCCCATAGCTGGAAGACTGCTTCATGAGCGGAGGGTAGAAGGCAGATGGGATAGAGAAGGGATCACTAAGAAAATGATGGCTGGAGGAACCATTTGGGATGGGAGATGCATGCCAAAAGTAGATAATGGACCAAACATGATGATCTCTCAGTGTCTGTGTTGCAAGCCATAATGCCCAAAAGTAGAGAGAGAGTATGGGGAATAATGTCTGCCATAGAGGCAGGGGGAGGGCTGGGGGGAAGAATACTGGGGACATTGGTGGTAAAAAATATACATTGGTGAGGAATGGGTTTTCAATAATTTCATGACTGAAACTCAAATGTAAGAAAACATAGCCTCAGGTAGTTTAGGTTTATTGGGTTACTCCCATCACAGTGCTCCCGTTCCTCTGTGTTTATTTGTAGCTTCTTTCTTAGTGTTCTGTTGACTTGTAAATATTGTTTTTCTCTTCTCCTTGAGTCCTTTGCATAGTTTATTCAGAGCCATGTCCTTTTTGTATGGACACAGGAAGACTTAGCAAATGCTATGCTTTTGTAGCCGGGGAGTCATTTGACTCTATGTGATATTTTCCTCCTGGGAATCTGTTCTCTCAACCTAAGCCTCAGCTGCCCTTACTTCCTAGCACACCCAAAAGCAGGGTCCCGACAAGGGACGGGACAGACCCAGGGCAAGCAGTGAGTTGTGTGCTACCCTGGCATCGAGATGGGCCTGGCTAAAATGCCTAATGCTTAACTATAAGTTAAGAGCTTGATCATGGACAAATGCTCTCATGATCCAAACAATGATAACTAGATTTGGACCCTGCTAGGGTGAGGAATGATTAATCTGGCCTGAGTGCTGTAGTTGAGTCTGTGGCAAGATGTTTCCAGGAGAGCAGCCTTGCAAGCCTCAATGTATCTCTTGCTATGTCCATACAAAAATAACTAGTATTAAGATGTTAATGGTTGTTTGGAATAAGGAGAGGAGAAAAAAACCTTAAGAGGTATTTTACCAGCTGGCAGTCAGGAAGGGCTTTCTTATGTTGATTTTGCTACCTGGCTGTGTGTAGCCTAGAGGGCAAGGTGAAGAGAGACAAGTAGTGGGAGAGATTAGTGAAGGAGAATCCTGAGATGCCAGAGATGCAGCAGTAGATCCAGAGAGAGGATGGAGCTAGGAGAATAGGAGATGAGAAAGATGAAAGATTGAATAAACGGTAACTAATCAGCAACCAGCTTGGTCCTCGTTCTTCCTTCGACTGTCCTTGGCCAACAGCCATCCCGATCCAGCCCATACACAGCAGTTCCAGAGCACCGAACGCGGGCAGTGAGACACAGCCACCCAGAGAGCCCACAAGTGCACACGCCCGTCGGTGTGCCTTAGTCTTTTACACTCAAACATGAAAGTTTTTTAAGTGTAGCTCACAGTGATTCAAAATATTACTGTCATTGTCACTGTCATCCCATTGCTCATCACTTTGCTCGAGCGGGCACCAGTAATGTCTCCATCGTGAAACTTGTTGTCACTGTTTTTGGCATATCGAATATGCCACGGGTAGCTTGCCAGGCTCTGCCATGTGGGCGAGATACTCTTGGTAGCTTACCGAGCTCTCCGAGAGGAGCGGAGGAATCAAACCCGGCTTGGCCGCACGCAAGGAAGGCCCTACCCACTGTGCTATCATTCCAGCCCATTCAAAATATAATAATAATAGAATAAATAAATTGTTTTAATTTTTTTTAAATGTGATTTGTTATATAATTATTAGTGTCTAACAGTCTTTGAATCACTTAGTGTGGTTTGTCTTAATACTTAGATTTATTCTAACTAGACTAGAAGAAAATTATTGTAGTTCTTATAATTCTCTCCTCTTAATCTATTCAAAATTTATCAATCCTTTAAGACTTATGTAAATTATATTGCCCTCCAAGTCTTCCTTAGCTTGTCTAATCCAAAGTCTCCTTTCCCTAACTTTTCTGTGTATGCCTGTTAGTATACTGACAAGTACATCCTCTGTATTTAGTCACTGAGTAAATTTTTAATCTGAGGCAATTTTGTATTTAAGGTATAAGAAAACAATATATGATTAATCTATTGCAAAACAAATATATTTCAAGCATTTAAAAGGAAAAATATAGAATCCATAAGCAATAGAATGGGAAAGATGGCAGTTCTGTGAAAGTAAAAGTGAATCAAAATAAAAGACTTCAGAGGCTGAAAGATCAGATGAAACATCGCTTTTTTTAAAAAAAATGAGTATAAAAGAAAGAGTATTTATAGTGCTTGATAAAGAAAAGTGGATTATGTTTCCAAAGCAAAGATGATTTAACTTGCCTGCAATGACTTGTGAAGGATTAAAGAACACCATAATGCTTCTCAGATACAAAGGTGACAAGAGACACTGAATAAAAAGAAATTGAGATGTGAAATACAAGAGAGGAGTTCACAATACAGAGGGAAAAAAAGTAATTGGAAAAGAAAAATAAGAAAGGGAAGGCAAAAACAAATCATTTATTGAAGGGTGAGAGAGAAGATAAGGGCAGCTGAATAAAAAAGAAAAATACATCCATATCTCTAAAGAATATAAAGAATAAGAGCAGACTAAGGAAGAGAAAAAGCAACTGTCTTAAAGCTGGGCGCGCCCTGCGATTCAAGAACAAGAATGTTATTGTCATATGGAAGTGGAGGTTGAGATAAACATGAAGCATCTCAGATACAGAAAGGGGATTAAAGATACCCTTAGAGTCTATTAAAAGACAAACAAAAATAGGTGAGACATAAAGAGTGTAAATCAATCATCTGCAGATCTGCAGAGGAAAGCACAGTACTTGTAGTGCCCCAAAATGGAAAGTCTAGTTACCATGATGCAGCTATCCAAGAAAATGTAAAACATATGAAGTCAGATCAGATCACAGGGCACATGCCATGGACGAGGCTACACCTTGAACCTGCAGGAGAGTTGACCAAAGGGAACATTGTGTATTGGTTTCAATTTTTGAGGGTGCCACTGACACTTAGAACACAGCCAAAGAAAAAGAAAGGGCAGAGCAGTGGAGGTAGTAACTAACACAAGACAAAACAAACTCAGATGTGCATGAAATAATGTTTCAGGGTTATAAAGGAAGGGGATGCAACTGGCAGAAAACGAATTCAAGAATCATTCCATGACAGTGGGACCAGGGGGAAGAAATGTTAAGTTGAAATACCAAACTCACACTGAACACAAGTCTTCATCGGAGCAGTTTGCTAGAAAGGCATGGTGCATTCAAAATATAGGCTGCTAATATCTCCAGTGGGAACAAGGAAGGGGACTTGGCCTTTGTAGCAATGTAGACCTACAGAGAGAGACTTAGACAGGCTGGCAAAGAGTGGGGCAGGAGGACAAGGAAAGCAGATTTTTCTGTTCAAATACCAACAGCAAAGCAAACCCATATGCTGGGGGAAAATTGGGGCAGGAATCAAATGAAGAAGATATAATAAATAAGCAAAACAAATGAACCAAGGGAGTGCAGTTGCATAAACTTTAAAGAAGTTTAGTGAGGTTGTAACTATTCTTACAAAATAAATTTAAATTTGTAGTGGGAAAAAATGCAATTTTGATTATTTTCAGAGAAAGCTTTACCTATTCACATCCTCTATCCAATTCACTACAAGTGCATATTTAAATATTTAAATATAAAAAGCAAAATGCAAATGGAAGAAAATATAGTGGATGTCTCTCTGGACTATGGCTTAAGATGACCTTTCTGGGCTTCTTACAGAAATGCATCTAGACTGTGAGCTGTACTATGACTATGTGCCTCCCGGGGAGGGATTTACCCTTTCCACCCTGTTTTTCTGCGTGGAAAATAGCGGCGGCGGCATCATCCATGTGGCGAGAGCCACCCCCTAAGAGCCACCGCCCAGAGGTAGGAATTGCAATGCTGTGACTCATAGGCAATCATGGGAAGGGGGCGGTACCAGCACACCCTCAGCCTAGATAAGATCCGGAGCTGCTGCTCTCAAAACAGACCCTCTGCTCCTAAAGCCTATGATCCAAGAGGTCTTCTAACCCATTTTGGCACCCAGAGCGGCTTCTTACAGAAATGCATCTAGACTGTGAACTGAACTAAAACAGCAGAAATCCAAAACCTGAATGAAGAGCTCATAGAGTCTTCATTCTCAGCAATGAAAAGAAATTATTAAATGATGCCTTTTCAGCAGGCCTTACTGTTGGGGGAAAATTCCGAACAATAATAGTGAGTTCTCTATTGAAATATTGAATGTATTCAAAGTATAGAGAATAAATTGAAGATAATTAGCTATTTAGGTGGGGGCTGGGTGGGAGGGGGGTATATTGGGGTGGAACATGTGGTGGTGAAGGGATGGGAACATGTGCACTGGTGAAGGGATGGGGTTTCAATCATATGACTGAGACTTATACATGAAAGCTTTGTATTTTTTTTCACGGTGATTCAATATAATAAAATAAAATTTTAAAAAAAATAAAGAATAAGAATAAAAAATAAAAATTTGCTCTGAATTGGTTTAGACTAAACATCACAGAGAAACAATAAAAATAATACAGAGAAACAATAAAAAAGATGACCTTTCTGAACACATATATCAAATAAGTCTACATATGTTAACACACTAGGTGTTTGCATGCTTGCATCATCATGAGGAAACATAAAAAAAAAATCTACAACAAAGCAAGAACTCAATTTACAATACACACACATACACACATATGAGTTGTATTCCAAGGCAATTTTAAGAAGTGATTTTTTTTCCAAATTGTTTCAGAAATGTGCATGACTTTTGCAAAAAATCTGGAAAACAGTACTGAATGAAGACCAAAATTTTTGTTTTATTTTGTATTGTTTTTAGTGATAAAATATTATATTATAGTAATTAATATTTTATTATATATATTTATTATATATAATATATTATAAATAAAAATATATATTATATATATATTATATTATATATAATATTTTAGTAATAAAATATTAGTGAATATAATTGGGAGAAGAAAGATAACCAGAGAAATAAAAAATAATGAAGAAACAAATCACTTTAATTTGGTTATGAAGGAAAGAAATTTAAGTACACATATAATTAAGTGAAGAAATAAAAATTGATTTTCCTAGGTAAAAATGAGCCATACCCTACCCCCAAAATGGTAGAAGACTGGAGTCCAGGAGGAACTCAAGTCCGTGATGAACTGGAGAGAGGAAAAATAAAACATCAATAAGTAAAAATTTTGTTCTGTGAACATTTTTTAAAGGTTGAAAGAAGAAACAGGAATATTGTAGGGATGTAAGAGCAGAATGAAGAGATGTGGCATGGCGTGGAAGAAAAGAAAAGAGAAGACAAGTGGGAAAGGAGGGAGGAAGCACATGGGAAAAGTGAGCGCCCCCAGGAGAAATGGGTGGACGTGTGGCTCTGTAACAGGCCAACGGCCCTTGGGGAATCAAGTTCGTAATTAAGGAAATTCCTCACTAGAGCCATTTCTCTAAAAATCCCTCTATCCCCTACCTCATCAGAAAAACAGCATTTTTCTGACCTTAACCACTGATGTCCAGTGACTCACTAACTGCACCAGCTCCAGGAAAGCCCTCTGTTTCCTAGCAGAGTCAGTCACACTGCCAGTTTAGGGACCTAATGCCTGTTCCCTTCAGCTGGCCTTATTCAGATGTCACAAGAACATCAACTAAGGCTTCCTCCAGACCCCTGTGAAAATTGTAGTGGTCTTACATGCATACACACACACACGCATGCACGCATGCACGCATGCATTTACACACACACTACACACATTCCCATTTTTATCACTATATCATTGTTTCATTTTCCATATGCACATAAGCGCATTTTGCTCATATATTCCTTTTCTTGCACCTTTTCTAGAATACAATATTTATGAAGGAGGAAATTTCTGTTCATTTCTCTATTGACAGGTCTCAAAGATTGCCTAACACAAACAGGTGCTCAAAAAAGTATTTGGAAAATAAATGAATATTAATAGCTTGAACAATATAATAATATAGTCTTCAAACAAAAGAAAACCAGGAGTTTTAGGCCATCAAGGAACAAAGGGGGCTGGAGTGATAGCACAGTGGGTAGAACATTTGCCTTGCACGTGGCTGACCCGGGTTCAATTCCCAGCATCCCATATGGTCCCCTAAGCACCGCCAGGAGTAATTTCTGAGTGCAGAGCCAGGAATAATTCCTGTGCATCGCTGGGTGTGACCCAAAAAGCAAAAAAAAAAAGGAACAAAAGAATCATTGAGCAGTGCACAGAGGTGTTTTAACTGAAAACCAAATTAACAGACAAAGCAGATGATGGGGGAAAAAGTTGCCATAAAATCTTAATACTTAAGAGAAAAAAATTAACCAGTGCTCAGCACCACAGGGAGCAATGACAACTGCTAAAAGCAATGTTGGGGGTGTGGAGGACACCCAGGAGAAGCCAAAAAGGCCATAAAGTAAAAATGGTATAAATGGGGGGATTGTAGCATGACTGGAGGGCCATACAACAGAATAAGGACCAGGGGTGTCACAGGAAGGAAAGGAGTTCAAAAGTGGACCAGGGTGAGCAAATGCTGGAAAAACACTGGTCAGAGGTGCCATCTGCAAGGAAGGAGATAAGTTGACATTTCCTAGGTAGCACCATGAACTGAAAGCACCCTGGTAGGCAGAACTTTCAGCCAGGATGGCAGAAACGTTAATGCACCTTATTTATATTTTATTAGTCTTCTGACAATCATGTATATGACACACCAACAGGATACAAAAAAGGATGCAAATCTAAGGAAATCTAAGGAAACTTGTAAGCAAGACTCATTAAAGAAGACCCACAAAATATGCCACACACAGGCTGTGTCTTCATCCCCCTGCAGAGTGGCACTGCGGCCCAGCTCAGAGACAGAGACGGAAGGACCAGTCAGTAGGGATCCCGGGAGCAAAGGCCATGGAGTACAGCCAAATAGAAGCATTCGAGCAAGAGTGGGAATGACAAGTCTGTGATGGGAAGCAGTTCTGTGATGTATGTAAACTATAAACCTAGCAAGCTCTCTTGTGTCTGTTCTAACAGACTCCAAGAACAATGAGTAAGAATTTTGCCCATTTTGTCCAAAAGATTTCAGGTGACATTACATCTTATACAACAGATCAACTACATTTTCTTAATTTTGATGCATGTAAGACTTGACCCTAGAACTTAACTCTGCAAACTCTAAGCATGTGTTTACGCTGAACTAGGGAGGAAATAGTGACTATAAGTGAAAAGAACATTTTGACCCCATGGCTAGTTTCGCTATAGAGACCCCACACTCTAGATTCCTTCTGGGATGGTGGAAGTTGTAAGAAACACTTGCAAAAAGAATAAAGAGTAAAACCCACAAGCTAAGCCTTAGAATAAAGTCAGAAACACCCCAACAGAGAGAAACAGAAGCACTTGCTCCCCTAAGGCAAGAGCAGCAACTTTCTCTTCTGAAGCAAGAAATATTGATAGATGGTTGCAGTGAGAAAAGAGAATACAAGCAGGAAGCATGTGAGGAAAAAAGGCATGTGAGACACATGCAAAAAAGTCGGCATAAGACGAGCAGAGGTATGGGTAATAATAGACTTCTGTGTTGGGAAGAAGAAAAGCCAGGTGCACCTGTGGCATGTTGGGGGAAAATACAATAGAGCCAGGAACAAAGGCAGAAAGATGGTCCATAGGGGACAGCTTTGCAAAGACCCTGTATCTCCCTCCAAGGAAATCTAAGACATCTGGATTATATTGGGAACAGGTGAAACATATGGGGGAGACAGGCATAGCTGGAGGTTGAGAGGTTGGGAGGAAGTGGAAAAACCAAAGTACATGAGAATCAGATGAGCCAGAAAGGTGCCCAAGGGAACAATCAGGGAGAGTAAATACTCCGGAGTCCCACGAGGATAAAAAGTACAGTACTTTGTACTTATTCATGCTTGAAAACACAGGGGGCACTGTTAGAATGAAGCTTTGAGAAATCTGTCAAAACTAGAGTCGTTATAAAGCAAAGGGAAGTTAACATCCATTTTGCATGGATGGTGGGTGGGTGAGCAGTTCCCCACTGCAGATCATTGTTTTGAGGGGGGAACAAAAGGAAGAATGAGAAATGGGAATGGGAAGCATAAAGTGTTTTTGAAAGGAGATAGGTAGAAACACTGAAAATTAAGACCCTGGAATGATCTATTAGAGGAACATTTAAAACATCTGCAAAAGTCTGGCAGAAAACAAAACACTTCCAGTGTCTATGTAGAAAAAAAACAATTGTCATAGCATTTACTAAGAGGGAGAGAGACAAAAAGATGAGCAATAAGTATGAACAACAGTGAACCCCCAACCAACTATGCAGGGGAGAGAGCAACAGTACAGTGCATAGGGTACAGTGCAAACGCCTTGCATGCAGCTGATCTGAGTTCAATCCCTGGCATCCCATAGGGTCTCCAGAACCCTCCTTCTGGAATATTCTTTATTTCAAAATTGAAATAAATAATAAAATAATATTTCTTTAAAGGCATGGAAAAATTATAAATGAAATGTATATACATCTATGTGTATTATACATATATATGGGCATATTATTTTTGGCCTTCTAAGACAATGCTTCTCAGCCTTTTTCCAACAATGATCCCTTCCAGCCTTCTTTCCTTCCGGTGGCTTCATACCAATTGGCTCTGAGTTGTGTACCATGTCTCGCATTCATTTGTGCAATTTTCAAGTGTGATCCCTTTGGAATATCCTGGGGCCCCTTGGGAATAGCCATGTATTCCCCCAATTAAGAAATGTTCTAGAACACAATGCTCTTTATTTTACTTCTTAAAAAGTAATACTTAAGAATTTTGAGTGAGACAACGCATAAGTTACAGCACTACACTCTTATAAGTTTCCCCAGAGAACTAGTTTTTTCTTTTGCATTGATGTGTTGCTGGACCTACCAATGACCTTAACTAATGGTTAGTCACATCAAAGACACTTAGCTACAGAGTTGATACAGTTGCTTACCTTAAAAGAGCATTGATGCCCCACTGGAAAAAGAAGTAGAACAAACACTATCCCTGTGCCACCAAAATGTTGCTGCTGAGGATCAGTCCTTGCTACAAGGCTCCTTTCTAGACTTGACTTCCAGAGCGACAGCATATCCAGAAGGGAAGCTGAGATTCCAGGACACACAGCAGGAAGCTGCCCTGGGATGGTTTCAAGAGGGATGTGAACCTCATTTTCTCAGGACAGAAAGTTTGCTGAAAAACTAGAAGTTGTCCTTTACAAAACAAATAACTCCCGTGGACTGGAAAAAGAGGTCTGCTCTTGCCTCCAGGAAACCTACCTTGGTTGGAAGCTCATGCCCCAGAGAGGTGACTGACCTTTGCCACTGACTCTCCCCTGCACCCCACCTCACTGCCCTGGCCCTGCTCTGGGCCCTTCACATTTCTCTCCCACACAACAGCTCCATAAATCACCTGGCTGGCTGAAGCCGTCAGATGTATCCTTCACCATGAACAAATCTCCCCGTCTCACTCAGCTAGTCGCCTTCCGTTGGCCTACCCACAACAACCAGCCCACATAATTTTCACACACCTGCCTTCCTTCCTACCCCTTGCAGTTCACTGGCACCCACCTGCACCTTCATGCTCCAGCAACGAGCGTCCCTCAGCCTGCACAGACCTGAGCTGCAACTGCCACTCCCTTCACTGCATCTCTGGAATCTTCCTTCTGTGTCTCTGTGATGAGCTGCTATTTGCTTTAACAGTGCTGTTTAGGGTCACATGCCTGGAGAATACTTCCATGTATTCTCACTGTCAACAGTTCTCCATAGATAGATAGATAGATAGATAGATAGATAGATAGATAGAGAGAGAGAGAGAGAGAGAGAGAGAGAGAGAGATACTTTTGCTACTGTGCATGACACATTAGCATTAAATGAGTGGTTTGAGTACATGCCTTTCCATCTGGACTGTGATCATCTTGAGGGCCAAGATTACTTCTTTCTTTTTTTTTTCTTTATATTTGGGCCGCCCCTCTCAGAGAGCCCGGCAAGCTACCGAGAGTATCGCGCCCGCACAGCAGAGCCTGGCAAGCTACCTGTGGCATATTGGATATGCCAAAAACAGTACCAATAAGTCTCACAATGAGAGACGTTACTGGTGCCCGCTCGAACCAATCAATGAGCAACGGGATGACAGTCACATATTTGGGCCATACCCAACTGTGCTCACAGCTTACTCCAACCTTGGTGCTCAAGGATCACTTCTGGTAGGGCTGGGGGACCATACGAGTTGCCAGGAATTGAACGTGGGTCAGCTGCATGCAAGGCAAGCACCCTACTCGCTGTACTTTAATTCTGGGCAGAGCCAAGATTTTCTTCTTACATATCTTTCTAATAGCAATGTTTTATGAAATGTGCAGTCTAGTCACATTATGATATTTGCTTTGAGGTTTATACAGCACAGATTAATTTGGATAAAAATAATCGGAAAGAAATAGGAATGCACTAAAAATAAAGATCACAGAGCACACAGATGCTGATGACAAAAGAAAAGAAAATTATGGAAGTTAATGTGTCCGGGGATGAAAAGAGTAAAGTGTAACAATTACCTAAATCTGTGAATTGCACCAAAAATTATCATTCATTTTTGTTTTAATAGGCACAAAATATGCATTAAAATCATGACTGTGTGAGAAAAATGATAGTTATACATATTTAACTTTAGCAAAATGTAATATCTCTCTAATGAAAAAAGAAATGTTGATATACTGCCAAGACAAGAAAGAATAGTGGAGTGATTACTTATTGTTAAAATGAGAGAATGTAACACATTAAGGCATTCTGCCTGATGTGCCAAATAAAAATAAGTTGTATAGGATCATCAAAGAAACTAAATGCTAAGAAACTCTTAAACACGCAAAGGTAAGTATAATAGCCTGAAGAAGTGTGGAAGAATCCCAAACTTTTTTTTTCTTTTTGGGTCATACCTGGCTTTGCACTCAGGAATTACTCCTGGCGGTGCTCAGGGAACCATATGGGATGCTGGGAATCGAACCCGGGTTGGCTGCGTGCAAGGCAGATGCCCTACCTGCTGTGCTATTGCTCCAGCTGCAGAGTCCCAAACTCTTTATCTAATATGAAATATGAAACTGGTGAATAAGAGAAGTTATGACAAATTTTCTGTAGGCTGAGAAGATAAAGGTCAAATCATCTGTGTTTGTTGACTAAGGGAAAATACTAAATAATGGACTAAGAAGAAAAAAGCTGATGGTTTCTGAAGAACAAAAAAACTCTTCTGACTTATCAGAGAACCTTATGCTGAAAGATAAAGGGAAGAACTTAATTGTGGAGTTCTGGTTCTGATACTCATAGTATGAAAGTATGATTCACTGGAAAAACTCCTACTTTTGGGGGTCCAAAATAGAATGTTTAGAGAGAAAAATCTGCCCCCCAGGGGGGAAAACAGGAGCTCTAAATAGAGACATTCTATCCTTGATTGAAAAACTAAGCAGTCAGCTGTTGGCCAAAAGGTCTGAAATAAAGCAAGAACAAAGAACCAGGAAAGTGCTAGATAAATAAAAGGAAACAAATTGATTTTCAGACACTGTGTTAGAAGTCCAGTGATAAAGGCATGAGAAATGGTGATGCCCCAGAAGTATAAAAGGATGAATGGCCATCAGCAGGGATAGAGAAGTCATGTGACCCAGATCCCTGAATCACTACACAGAGAAAAGTCACCTGAAAAATAGCCAGTGCAATAGTACAGCAGGTAGGGTGCTTGCTTGCCTTATATGCTTCTGACCTGGGTTTGATGCCTAGCATGACACATGGTCATCTGGTCCCTCCAGGAGTGATTGAGCAGAGTCACAAGTGATTCTTGAGAACAGTAGGGTGGGCCCCTCTCAATAAAGAAGAAAGAAGAAAATCTCTCAAAGACTGTCGGGGAGGAAGAATAAAATTAAGATTCAATGTTATGCGCAGCTTTGGGAGAGCCTTGAATGGTGCCTTCCAACTCCCTGCCACTCTCCCCTGGGGACCAGCAGCCACCCCGACCAGCATGTCTTGAAGTGTCAGTAGCTGCTTATCCCTGAGATGTGAGTTTCAGATCTCTGCTGCTCGGATGAATAAAAGAGCCATTCCATCCTCTCACCTGCTCCGCCTGCTCCACGGAACCCTGATTCGTGGTGCTGGCTCACTGCTATACTGCCCGATATGCCCTGGGTTTTCTCCCAGACTATGACAGATTAGTAACTATAAAGTTACTAATCAACTACTCTTGGTCTTAACGGCCCAAGATAGGGTGTGTGCACTTGCACACATGTTTGCATGTGTGAGCATGTACATACATGTATGCATGTGCGTGTGCGTGTATGTGTGTATAAGACACCATTCTTAAGTCCCTGGGGCAGGATCAGCAATGGAGTAAAAGAGAAACAATGAATGTGTTTGCTTAGAAACAAGCATAAGCCAAACACCAATGCCTTGATCTTGGACTGGATCATGAGTCAGAGTCCAGGGGCTGGAGTGATAGCACAGCAGGGAGGGCATTTGCCTTACAAGCGGCTGACCCAGCTTCGATTCCCAGCATCCCATAAGGTCCCCTGAGCACTGCCAGGAGTAATTGCTGAGTGCAGAGCCAGGAGTAACCCCTCAGCATCGCCGGGTGTGACCCAAAAAGCAAAAAAAAAAGAGTCCCTAAGAGTTAAAATTAGAGATCAAAATTTCATTTGTTTGTTTTGAGGCCCCCCGGCCCGGGCTTTTCAGGGAAACTCCTAACTCAGTGCTCAGAGGTCACTCCTAGAAGGACTTAGGTGAGCGTGTGGTGTCAGATATTAAACCCAAACCTCCCACCTGTTTTTTCTGGCTATGAGATGAAGATTTCTTAAAGGTGCCCCCGTGATTCTGATTTGCAAAAGAGGATTTAAAGAACCCACAGTCTTAAAAAACACATCCTCTTTCATTTTTGCCTCCTTGGAAACAAGGACAAACCTTTGTGGTGGGTCTCTGCTGGACCACCACCATCTCAGACTCCCTTTTTTATCAAGGGAAAATTGGTTTACAACACTGTTTCAGGGTATAACTTCAAACCCTTTTAAAATTCCTTCCACCACCAAGCACCAACCCTGTCCACACAGTCCACCAAGCTTCCTCTCACTCAGACCCGCCCTCCCCTTGTGAACCTCAGTTATGAAGTCCCAGTGCAAGACTTTATTTGCCTTTGGTTTTATCTGTTCCCTTGCTTGCTTTTTGATACCCGCCTGCAAGAGAGACCAGCATTTGTCTTTCTCCTTCTCTTGCGTCACTTCAGCTCAGACTTTCAAACAAGGACTCAAAGGCCTGTCAACCTCTAGACTATCACTTCAGATGCTTTCAGAGCAGCCTAACCTACATCTAACCCTCAGCAGGGTTTGAGCTCCTGTTTCCATCCCTGTCATTCACTTGGGTATTTAATGACAAAGAAATTCCTTAACAGTTTCCCAAGGAACTGGTTAGTTGTTTGTTTGTTTGTTTGTTTCTTTTTTTTCACTCATTTTTAAAATCAGGAGAAGTTGCTGTGTTCCACCCTTCTCAAGAGTATAATAGCTAAAGATCCCAGCCTGGATGAAAGGCATTGTATTCACTGGGCCAAAATAAAAGTCAATGAGCTGCTTTAACTTGTTTCAACTCCCTGTAACCCTCTTCACAAATGATAATGTTCACGTTTTACAGATAAGGATGTCAGATCACAGGGAGGTTAAGAGAAGTCCCCGGGGTCCTGCAGTTGGTAAATGACAAGGCTGGGATACTAATTCAAACATTTCTTATCATCAGAGTCTGCACCTGCATCTATTACATTACACTGAGGGTTAATTGAGAATTAATATTTGGAAGCATATATTAGCATGTTTATCATCGGGTATACATTAAACAAGTCTTTGCTTCTCCATTTCTTCTCATCTTTGCTGAAAATACTCCATTTTACAGATACAAACACACACACTTTTCTTTCCCTCCTGGCATGAGAATACTTATAGAAAATAGTTTTCCAGGGAATGACTATAAAGTAGAGTTAAAAGGCAATTAGGGAGAATTCCTTTGGAGTGGTGGAGTGGTTGGGAACATAAACTCTCTCCCTAGTGCCATGGACTTTCCCATTCTTCCAGGAGGGTCTTGAGCACCCTACCTCATCACCACACAAAATTCAGCATGTAAAAGTGACATGAAAGTTCACCAGCAATTCTTAGAAGACCAAGGTGACATATAAAACTCAAAAAAGAGGGGAAAAGAAATAAAACATCCACAAAGAAAGCAAACAGCCCTGAAACAAACAAACAAAAAATCTAATAAGGATGCCACCGGACATACGAACATCACTAGCGGAGTGAATGCCAAACACAGTTGTCTTTCCCTAAACACAGCCAGGGGAGGACTGTCACACACCAGACCCAGAAACGACAGGAGCTATCCTGGTGGGGTAGAGAGAAGACGCAACCTCGGGAACATGAGGAAATCAAAGCCAAGGCAGTAGAATACAAAGGAGGGGCTCGCTGGGGCACATGTCACAACATGACACACTCAAGATTTAAGAGAACAAGGTATTGGCAAAACAGGGGATGTTTCATTCAGATGTTGCCTCTGCCGAGCTCTTGGGAGTCAGTTTGCCAACTTCTTCCCTTCTGTAAAGGAGAAGGTGGGGTCAAAAGGCACTGCCAGGAGGCCTCCTGAGATGGTTCAGTGTATTTTTCCTGCCTGCATTTAATAATTCATCAGAAATGTGTTTTCCAAATCTGTTCAAAAATGGCAGCACCATTTTTATTTCCAAGAAGTAAAATTCTAAGTCAGAAGTTGGAAAGTCTCCAGGCAAGTTCAGGAATACACAAAGGGATTTTTCAAAAGCCTCTGCAATCTTGACTCTCAGATTCTGTCAAGCCGTCACCTTCTTCATCTGATTTCTGCATGTAATGGTCCCTGCAGTCATTTCATATGTGTAAAATCTCTTCTTAG
This sequence comes from Sorex araneus, assembly GCF_027595985.1. NCBI lineage: Eukaryota > Metazoa > Chordata > Mammalia > Eulipotyphla > Soricidae > Sorex > Sorex araneus. Next base: position 21,920,811 of record NC_073308.1, on the reverse strand, counting down.
AAGTGTTTGGGACTCAGCACTACCATGAAGAGAGAACAAGGTGTTGGTGAAATACCCCTTTTATAATGGTTCCTGGACTGGAGCAATAGCACAGCGGGTAGGGAATTTGCCTTACATTAAGACGACCCTGGTTCGATTCCTCCGTCCCTCTTGGAGAGCCCAGCAAGCTACCCAGAGTATCCCACCCACATGGCAGAGACAGGCAAGCTACTCGTGGCATATTCAATATGCCAAAAACAGTAACAACAAGTCTCACAATGGAGACGTTACTGGTGCCCGGTTGAGCAAATGGATGAACAATGGGACGACAGTGCTACAGTGCTATAATGCTTCCTAGGGACCCTAAAACATCCACAACTCCTAGCCCATGTGGTTTTCAAAAATGATGCCATTAATCTATAAAATAAAAGCTTTCTGATAAAGTGCTTCAAAGGAAATTTTACATCAAATTGGCTTCTTTAGAGATCTCATGAAAAATTTCCACTGGTTTTGGTTTACTTTGTTTTGGGGGATATTTTTTTCTTTCTATAATCCTGTCAGTATCCTAAACATAACAAGAAGCCATTGCTTGAAAAACTACATCTACAAAACACTGGAGCCAGTGGAAGCACTGAGAGGCGGGGCACAAGAGAGTAGGGCTGGAGCAGCTGTGAAACTGCAAGTGAACAACCTGACATCCTGATATTTTTATATTCAGTAACTTCAAGTCATAACGGGACACACATTAGAAAGTTTTTCTAAGGATTACATGAACTAAACTCCATGAGATGCTTAGGATAGCACTTGGTACATACATATTTGATATTACTTGTATTATTAATGTAAGCAGGCAGGTAGGGAAGGGCCCCCCAACCCCCACCCAAGACAATGACAATGAATTTCCTGGGAAATAATAATAGCAATAGCCCTGGAGTTGCAAAAAAGCCAACTTTGCAGAAAACTGGAACTAGGGCCTGATAAGACTTTTACCTGGTACCAACAACAGACCCAGAGAAGTCTGGGCCCACAGATAGAAGCTCCAGCAGGGAAAAAAAAGTACAGGAAAGGAATTTCAAAGACCATCAACCACTGGAAACCCTACCTGGCTTGCCAATCCCCCTAGCAATGGACTCTTACCTAGGTAGAAGCCCCATGCACAGGGGCAGTTTGTAAAAGTCCTTAAAAAAGCCACCTTGAACGAAGGAAGCTCTTGTGTAGGCTGCTGGAGTCTAGGAGCTGCTTGTGCCCATGTGGCAAAGCACATGTGGTGCCCAAGCACAAGCGTCACCCACATCTCCCCTCTTGAGATATGGACTTTGATGCTTTTGTACCTAATTCCGGGGTGTATAAATAAGGGCTCTCTCTGCCCTCGGAGAAGCCCAGGTTGTCTTCTGAGCACGTTGCTCTGTCATTTTCTCTCCCTCCATCCCCTTCCTAAAACCTCCAAATAAAATCTGTTTCACGTCACTGCTGGTCTACTTCTGAAATTCTTTTCTGTGAGGTGAAACAAGAACCCAGTAACCCCATGTCCCAAGGTGGTAGAGGTGGATCAGGAGAAAGTGACCATCTTCCTCCTCCCTGCCTCACTTAAGCCACCATGAGGCCCACTGATATTATTATCACATGAGCTATCACAAAAAAATGTATTCTGCCTACCTCCTGGATAGAGTCTAAGCTTGAAGGAAATAAGATTTTTTTTTAATTCTAAATGCTAGTACAGAATGTAAAGCACTTGTTCTGCATGTGGCAGGCTGCGATTCAAATTGCTGGTATCACACATGATCCCCCAGTACCACTCAGAGTGACTTCTGAGCACAGAGTCAGAAGTAAGCCTTGAGCACCACCGTGGATGGCCCAAGCCATCCCCCTTCAAAAAATACTAAATGCTGGCATAGAGATGAAGGTCGGCAGTAGAACACTTGTCTTGCATGTCCTGGATCTGATTCCTCAGCATGGCAAAAACAAATAAGATAAAAATTCAAAATATCAAAATACTCTTACTTTAAGCAAGAATTAAACAATAAGGAAATTCAAGGCAATAAGATAGAGTTTTACCCAAGAATAGTAGAGATAAGGACCAGGAGGTTTATTTCACAGCTTGGAAGCTGGCCTCAACTGCTGGGAGAAAAGGCAGCAGAGAGAGAGAAGGGAATACCAAGTAAAGGGTGTTTGGAGGACCCGCTCAGGTTGGGAGATTCGTGTCAAATGTAGATTATGGCCACTCACTGCCTCTATTGCAAACACAACACCCAAAATAAAAGAGAGATCAAAAGGGAATGCCCTGCCACTGAGTGGAGTGGGGGGATGGGGTGGAGGTGTGGGAGGTATACTGGGATCATTTATGTGGAGAATGGGCTTTGGTGGAGGGATGGGTAATCACGTCACGGTGATTCACTAATAAAAAATTAAAAAATAAAAAAAATAATGATAGAGCTTTAAAGGAAAGACTGACTCAGCATCTTTTCACAGGGCTGGTCCACAGTTAACTTGATCCTAATAACTAGCCGTATGTTAATAGAGAAGAATGGAAGTGAATAAACAAAAGCAAACTGTGTTCAGTGATAGGCAATGAGCATTCCAGAAGCATTGGTATCGCTCATACCAGAATGGCTAGCTATGATCTTAAAGCCCCAGTGTAAACAATTTATAGCACAGGTGAAATTTATAGCTACCATCAGATGCACAGAGTACATGATATGAGCATTCAGACTGGGAGAATTTTCTTCTAGCTGAGGGTCACTGCACATAGGTGGACACAGCCTTGATCAAGCAGAATTTAGGCTCTCCGGGATGGATGTAGGACAGCATTTGGCAATGAGAGAACCATCTGATACATGACAGCACTCGACACAACTGGGAAATGGCAGCCTCCTGTTCATTTACAAAGTGGTTCAGATGGACCTGTTCTGTGATGTCCCAGGACAGACCTGAAATCACACGCAAGGAGTCAGATTACATGGGTGCAGCTTCAAACTCAAAACCCAAACAGTAGATACACATGGCAGGCAAAATCACCTGTTTCTTGGGTCTTTGATTTGAGAGAAGGGGGGTTTATTTGAATTTGATTTTGGTTTTTGCGCAAGGTTTGACAATTCTAAGACATTAGTGAAAAAAAATCCCACTAAGTGGCACTCGGGCTGGATGGTGGCAGCTCCCCTTGCAGGCACGGATGTACACATCTAGCTCATCACAAGGGCAGAACATTCACACTGCTTCTGTCCCCAACACTGGCTCAATGGCTGCCCTTTGCCATGGGCCTAAGTTCCTGATCCACAGGAGGGCATTAGAAGTCCGATCAAATGAGGTGATTGTATCTAGACAGGACAGAGAAAGATTTATTTGCTGGGCAAATTTCTAGGAGGCAAATCACAAGGGACATGAAGGCAGGACTTCAGTACACAGTGGTACGTGGCCACAGGCAGGCTGGTGTGGGGAATTGGCTGCAGGGTTTGTCTAAGCAATTGGTTTGGGTTTTTTTTTGTGGGGGGGGCTTGGTTTTTTATATTTTTTATTTTTACTTATTTTTATTGAATCACCGTGAAATACAGTTACAAAACTTTCATGTTTGAATTTCAGTTATACAATGATAGAACACCCATCCATCCCTCCACCATGCACATTTCCCACCATCCATGTCCCCAGTATACCCCCCCTTTTCAACCCTCCCCTGCCATGGCAGACAATTTTCCCCACACTCTCTCTCTACTTTTAGGCATTATAGTTTGCAATACAGATACTAATAAGTTATCACTTTTGGTCCTTTATCTACTTCCAGCAAACATTTCCCATCTTGAATGATCCCTCCAACCATCATTGTCTTAGTGATTCCCTTCTCTGTTACAACTGCCTTGTCCCCAGCTCATAAGACAGGCTTCCAACTCTGGGGCAATATTCCTGGCCCTTGGGTCTACTGTCCTTGGATGTCAGTCTCATAATATGTTATTTTATATTCCACAAGTGATGTAGTCATTCTATGTCTGTCCCTCTCTTTCTGACTCATTTCACTTAACATGATACTCTCCATGATCACCCACTTATAAGCAAATTGCAAGACTTCATCTTTCCTAACAGCTGCATAGTATTCCATTGTGTAGATGTACCAAAGTTTCTTTAACCAGTCATGTGTTCTCGGGCACTTGGGTTGTTTCCAGATTCTGGCTATTGTGAACAGTGCTGCAATGAACATACAGGTGCAGATGTCATTTCTACTGTGCTTTTTTAGTGCCCTCTGGATATATTCTCAAAAGTGGTATTGTAGGGTCATATGGAAGCTCAATTTCTAGTTTTTGAAGGAATGCACGTATTGTTTTCCCAAAAGGGTGGACCAATCGGCATTCTCACCAACAATGAAAGAGAGTCCCTTTCTCCCCACATCCACACCAGCACTGGTTGTTCTTGTTCTTTTTTATATATGCCAGTCTCTGTGGTGTGAGATGATATCTCATTGTTATTTTGATTTGCATCTCCCTGATAATTAGAGAGAGTAAATGTAGTGCATTTTTCATGTACCTTTTGAGAAAGCTTCTGTTATTTTTAAAATGCCTCCTTTACTCAAAGCTTGTATTTCCTGGGCTGGAGCCACAGCTGTCCAGGCTAGAGCACATGTCTTGCATGCTGAGGCCCAGGTGTGATCCCCAGCACCAAAGAGAACAAAGAGAAACATCATACCACCACAGGTGGACCCCGAGACAAACAACAAAATACTTGTCCTTGCTCTTTTCTCCATTCAAACATCCTTCCTGCCCTCCTTCCTTTTTTAAAACATTAAAGAGAGGCGAGGCTGGTTGCAAAGAGTGTCAAACTCCTGCAAATGTTTAATTAGTCCTGCTACATCCACTCCATCCTTGCCCCACTCCTCAATGCTAATTTGATCTGACATGTACCATATTAATCCACGTCTTGGTGTTCCCTAATGGCTCTCATTCCTCTCTGGAGCTCTTCTCTTTTCCCATTTTCGTTGTTTTTAACTGCTCTCTGGAAGGAGCACTACCTAGGAGATGGTCCTCCTAAGATCTGAGTTTGTTTAATCAAGGTCAAAAGAAGTTCAAAAGTTAAAAGGGCAAAATAGATAATGAAACAGAAAAGATGGAGGCTGTTACCTCCTTGACGATGGGACATGTTCCCTAATCGTAATAATGCAGCTATTTGTTGAAACCTTACAAACCAGGACTTCCTTGCATTGACTCTGTAACAATTCAAGCTCCACAATTTAGGGGGAAGCTACAATTTATCCATCCACGTGGTCCAGGCAAAGAGTTGTAGTTTTACAAGCACTACAGAATATGAAATTGTTTTCCCAACATAGCACGGTCTAGTAGAAGCCAAGTCAGTCTTCCCAGCAGGCCAACTGGATCCAACCCCGCACCCCACCCAAATATTCATCCAGCTAGTTACCCCCCAACTGCCACAGTGACTAACTGCCCCATGCCCAAAATAGGGATGTGGCCCATCTCTGAGCGGTAGTTTCATTGCCATTTCATTAGAGCATGCTAAGACAAGAAGGGTCAGATATGAAAAATGGAAGCTCAGAGTATTTATCATATTTCTGTGGAGAAAACAAGGAAAATGTTATTTTAATCCCTTTTGGCGTTATTTGCTCAATCTGTTCCTTTTTTCTATACTCAAATAACCACCTTCAGAGTGCAGATGAAGGTATTAAGGGTATAAAAAGTGCAAAGATGAAAATATTAGAGATATTCACATCATAAATCTGTTAAAAATCAATGCTGCATTCTGTTTTTAAAATCTTTTCATTAGGGGGGATAATCTAAATGTCTCTGTTCCTATCACTCTGCTTTGACTACAGTTAATGTTTCCTTTCTCTATCTTTCTTTTTTGGTAAAATGAATAAAACAATGAAGATAAAGTTGCAGTGCACTTTGGGGAACACAGCTCTTTTTCCTTGGCATGATCTAGTTTTCTCTGATCTAAGATGCTGGTTCATTGCCAAGAGTGAATCCCTTTCCAGCCAAAGATGAATCTTCCCTCATAATTTACCACCTCCCTAAGTAAAGCACAGAAAAAGGCATGACATCCCTAAAACTCTTCTTGCAATTGTCTTCCTAAGGTCAGCTAAAAAAAAAAAAAAGCTGAGTCTTCTTTAAGCATATGGGTTTATAATCATTTCCATCTTTCCTGTTGTACATTAGGATAACTTAATAACCATCAATTTCAACCTTGCAAACTGTCCACTGTATCACTGTCATTTACTCGAGTAAATCGATGAACCAGTAACGTCTCCATTCGTCCAGCCCTGAGATATTATCAGCCTCTCCTTACTCATCTTTTCCAATGATTGGAGGCTCTTTCAGGGTCAGAGGAATAAGACCTGTCATTGTTACTGGTTTTAGCATATCGAATACACCTTGGGGAGATTGCCAGGCTCTGCTGTGGGGGCGGGATACTATAATAGCTTGCCAGGCTCTCTGAGATGCATATGTCTATATTTCCCTCTATGATTTTATGGAAAACGGAGTAGGGAGTGTCTTATGATGTATTATTAGCGGCTTATGATGTGGTGGCTTCGAGGCCACGCAGCCCAGGAATATGTTCGCTCATGCATGAGGCTCGGCCAGAGCCTTTTTATGGAAAGCGGCCTGGAGCGTGGCAGCGGTTGGATAGTGGAGGTTAGCTGCTGGGGCTGGGTCCCTTGGGGTGGGGAGGGCTCTCACCTGCCCCGCTGTGAGGCTCCCCGAGTGGAAACAGCCTCTGGCTCAAAATTCGGTGGCATAGTTATGGGAGCCTGAATTTATGCTCCCTTTCAGGAGAAGCAGCCATGAGTTCTGGGGGGTGGCCAATGAGAAGGTTATCTGGTGGCAGCAGCAGGTGGCTTATAGGGTGACCCCTGGGTGGCCGGATACTGGGGGAAGCAGCCAGAGGATCTCTGCTCCTGGGTCCCGTTGAACCGAGTCCAAGATCACAAAGTTCCGCGGAAACTTGCAAACACTCATCTGAAATGTTACTTTATAAATTTCTATCTCCAGTTTCACATAATGAAGACCTTGAAATAATTTTCTCTTGCTTTTCTCATAAAATGTTTTCAGATTTCAAGACAGGTTCCAGAGAAATTCTCCATAGAAAGCACAGGAACCAATCACTGTCATTTTAAACTTTGTACCAACAACAAAATCCTTTACTCTTATCGGATGAATTGTCATTAGGAACTGAGCTTCATCTTTCCAGTCCTTCTCATACATTTTGCTTTGGAGGAAAGGTATTTCATGTATATAACCTCATACTTCCATTCTCTCCTTTTTTTGTTTCCAAAAGAATATATCAAATGTCCTATTTCTACCACTTCACCTGGTATTAGATTCCAGAATTGTTCACCTAAGTATAGGTGTCAACTGTTCTTTACTTGCAAGAATAGCCCATTTTCTTCTTGGTGTATCTGAGCTGCTGGTGGTACATACTTAGTAGTATAGATGCTACCTAGATTTGTACTTTCTTAGGCTGCCTGGTTAAGAAAAGCACAGAGCATGCAAAATTACAAGACATTGTACAATGTTTACTTTTGCATTCATATAAAAGTTATTTTATAATTGGTTGCTTCGGATGGCCTCGCAAAATCATCATTATTTATATCAGAGCAAGCACAGATAAAATAAAGATGCCAAAATTTGGAACTCTATGTGAAGGTAAATTCTGTGATAACTACATTTCTATAAAACTATGTTATAAAATGTGTAAAACACGACTGTTTATCACACATTACACAAACATATACCTGCATATAGGGAGAGATTGGTTTGAAGGTGAGAATATATAAAAAGCAGTTAACATTACCACTGAGTTTATTATATGAGAATGTGATGACTGCATGTGAGAAATAAGGAAAAGATTTTAAAAGAAATTTTTTAAAAATAACAGATTTTATTTTTAAAAGAAGCAATCGAAACAGAGCTTGTCGACTGCTAATTCACAGACTGGGGCCAGTCTACAGGTGTAAAAAGGTCAAAACCCACCAATATAGAGATATGAACCACAAACATGACCCTAATATACCTGAACATACCCCAGACATACCAGCACACATTCTCTCATCATTTTCTCCTAATCTCAATAAAGCACAATAAGTAAATTAAATAAATAAATAAAAGAATCACTTATCATTATTCCCTTATAACCCTTAACCTGGACATTGCTATCTCCTTGAAAATTGACCTGATTCAAGCATGTCTGAACAGAAGACACCCTAAGCTTGTATACACCCTGTGGTCAGACAATGTCTTCTCTGTCCCATCTGCTGTCACAGTTTCCATATCACACTTCCTAACATCCCAGTGCCACCCAACCCAAAGCAGGCTGGCTTCACCACCTTTGGGAGGAGGAGTCTTTTTTCCTGATACACAATGACTCCCACTGTCCATCTGGATCTAGAATGATCAGGAACTTAGGCGCTCAAAACGGGCTTTGTGCCATGGTCAGTGTCACATGCATTATGCTTCTGACACGCACATGGAACTCCCTCCCTTCATATTGCCTAGGACTCACATCCCACCTCCTGTGTCGCTGTGACTGCCCACATGACTGCCCTTTGCTCTCTTGCTGGGAACTCGGCCATCTGGCATTGTCATGAGTCAGCATCATAACACCTGGTTGGAAGGCAGCGGTCTGGCCTCAGAGCTGACTTGCAGGAGAATGCTGGGAACCATGACAACGATGATCTCTGGAACCCACACTCTCGTGTCTCCAAGTGACGGTCTTGGGGAACACAACTCTGCCGGGGAATCCACCGGTTCTTCCACATCCTGTTTATATTCTGCAGTCTCCTTAATTCTACTCTTGGTAAGTGATATTTTTCAGATGTGCTTTGACCCACCCGGAGATAGAAGATGCATGCTGAAAGTAGACTATAGACCGAACGTGATGGCAAACCGCAGCACCCAAAATGAGAGAGAGAGCAAAAGGGAATGCCCTGCCACAGAGACGGGGTAGGGTGGAGGGGAGGAGACGGGGGAGGGGGGGAAGGTTGAGAAGGATACTGGGATCATCAGTGGTGGATCGGTGGTGGAAAATGGGCACTGGTGGAAGGATGGGTACTCAATCGTTGTATGACTGAAACACAAGCACAAAAGTCTGTAACTGTACCTAATGGTGATTCACTCATAAAAAATTTAAAAATTGATTAACTAAATAAAATGTGTACTTTCAAAATAAAACTTTTTTTCTTTTTTTTTTACTGAATCACCATGAGAAAAGTTACAAAGCTTTCAAGTTTAAGTCTCAGTCATACAATGATCAAACACCCATCCCTTCATCAGTGGACATGTTCCACCACCAAGAAACCCAGTCAAAATAATTTTTTTTAAAAAAAAAGAAGATGAGCCTTGAAAGTGAAGAATCTGGCTCCTTAGCTGCAAACGCTGTACCTTCTCCAAAGTCAAACAGCCAAGACACCATGCACATAGCTATCTCGTTGGGACGTATCTGTCCATGAGATGGGAAAACCTGTTCACCCCACAGTACTTCTGACACACACTCATTAAGTCCCATGGGCCTGGGTGACTCACATTTATCACATTCTTAAAGACTGTAGCTCACATTAGTGGTGAGTCAAACCATATTTTTCACTCAATTATGTTTCTTAATGGGTAAGCTCTACAGGCCCTTATTTGTCTTTCTGCTCATGAGCCCTTTATAATTAATCTCCATTATTCGGGTGCTGGAAGCCCTGTGCTCACTTTACTGGTCCATGAGAATTATCTTAAGAGCTCTGGGAAAGAAGGTCATTTTCTTCATCTAGAAAAGACTGTTGCCAGGTTTGGTATCTGTTAATCTGGAAATATTTAATCATATCGTGTCAACTTTTCAGCATAATCATATATTGCTTCAGCAGGGTACAGACTCTGCCCCTGGAAATACACAATTTTCCTACTTTAAAATGCCTCTTATTTTGTCTCATTTTAAAAACAATTGCTCTATTTACTAGCCATAATGTCAGTTCAGCTCCTTCAAAATCATTATATTAAAGAAGTGATAGAAGCCAGAGAGATATAGATACATCCCTGGCATCACATGTATTGGATATCCAAGGGTAGACTGGGTTATTCCTGCAATCACATCCAAGGACACTGGAATTGAACTGTTGGCCTGACCACTGAATAATGACCCACTACAAACGATATCTCACTAACTGGTAAAATCTTTCTACATTGCATTTCATTATTTATTCATGTACTGAAACTAGCATTGAAAACTTTTTTCACAGGTCAGATCTTATCAAATATTCTGCCAACCAAGCAAGGTAATGTCCACACTCATTCATGTGTTTCAAACACATATTACAAGTTCTTTTGAAGGTAAAGAAGTAAGAAGGTAATGTGAACAGCAAAGAGTGGGGATTTTTAAAAACGTGCTTTGGAACATATACTGTTCCCTGAGCTGCTTTGCACAAGAATATCAAGCAGTTTCTTGATATTGTGAGTGTGAGTGATTGACTCCCCAAAAGGGCTAGCCCAGACAAAAGGGGTTCCAGTATTGTTGGAGGTATCTCATACTAGAAAGCCTTTCTTCCAACACCAAACCCAGATGGCCTGGAAGAGTCTAGATTGCCTCAGAATATATAACTTACATCCATTGTTTTTTTTTAAATCAAAGAGTGGGGAAAGATAAACTCAAATCAAAACCCAGAGGAACATAACTCTGGCCAGCTTGCCTGAGATGTAGAATCCTGCTCTGACTAATATTGCACTGGTAGCAGAAAGTTAGTATTCTTGCCGATGTCTTGTTTCTGTTTTCTGTAATGTCTTTAGCTATACCAAAATGTTTTATATTTTTCAAACTGAGAAAATTAATTTTCTGCTCAAAGAAAGGTGAAGTTTTCACAAACGGGTTCTGTGTCTCAATGAAGACAGCACAGATGAGAAGACTTTTTGAGGGAGAGAATCTGGCTTCAAAGAAGCAGGAAGATTTCCCTTTAAGGTTCTGGAATATTCCATCTGTAAAAGAAATATCTGTAGCAGAAATTTCTTGTCCTTAGGTTATTCTTTCAATATCAGAGATTAGAGTTATTTGGGTATTTTTTTTAAACTGGAACATAATCTCAACACCTTTATTTGCTTTGAATGTAACCTAAAATTAATTGTAGATGAAAGGGTTTAGGATTTTTGGCATATTGTAAACTAAAAACGCCCATCTAGCTGGTAAAGTGAACTGCTCCAAGTACTAAAAGTGTTTCCCAGTGAGAAACAGGTTTCTAGGCCCTTTCTCCCCTGACCCACACATAGCATACAAATTCTCTGCACTATTCACAACTGCACTTTGTATTTTGTACTGTACTGTATTTTGGACTGAAGAATCCAAATTCGAATGATCAAAATTATCCTTATTTAAAGTGCTAGACCTGTGCTAAGAAGAGTTATTGTGTCTGAGACAATGCTGACCAAGCAAGGGAAGCCCTGGAGTAAGATTCAATTTCTTGATAAAGACAGACAGACAGAGAGAGAGAGAGAGAGAGAGAGAGAGAGAGAGAGAGAGAGAGAGAAGATGGGAGGACAGAGAAAGACAGTGACAGAGATCGAGCCAAAAAGAAACAGATTGAGCAGATTGAGGGAATAAAGATAACACATACAAGTACTCACGGAGTCAAGTTTAGAAAGTTGCCTAACATAGTTTAGTGAATATAGCAGTCTCTTAGTAAATCTTAATCATTCCCACGAGCAAAAAAAGAAATAGCTATGTGACATGAATGGTAAAGTTTCTTTTGGCGCAGTTGCAATATCTTATAATGTATCACATGGACATGTCATGTATCACATTTCTCACGTAGTCCTAAGGTTAAGGCATTTGTCTTGCAAGCAACCAACCCCAGTTCAATCCCCAATAGCACATATGGTCTCTGGAGCACCACCATGAGTAACCACTGAGGGAAGAACCAGGAGTAGCCCACGAGCACTGCCAGGTGTGGCCCAGAAACCTAAAAATGAAATCTACAATGTTTTATGTCATGTATCCTTTATTTTAAAAAAGAAAAGCAAACCTTAACCCATCACCTTTCTCCAATTCTCAGAACTGGGATCTCAGTAAACCACCTCACTGTCTCAACAAAAATATTATAATTCTTTGAATATATTTTCTCTTTTGTGGTATTTGGGGAATCTCAGTTTCTCTAGTGCAATATTCCATCCATAACCCCTGCCATCTGCAAAATAAAGTTCAGGCTTCAGCAATCTTCGAGACTGACTCCATCTCCTCCTAGCTTCCGGCCTATCACCTTAGCTGCTCTGAACCACATTCATTTCTCTGTACGCATGGAGACCTTTGCTTCACTCTGCCTTTTCACTCTAGCATTAGAGAAAGCTAGTCCCCCTCCCTTTCCCTGGAAGTTTCCTCTGTCTCTTATGTCCTTGTAAAATACCTATAGCTTCAAATTTTGAAAATTCACTTCCTTAAAGGATTTTCCAATGTCCTCCTCTGAAAAGGCATCTGCTTCTTTTTCTCCTCCAGTCTCTCAGACCAGGCAGGCTAAGTGATTTTATTGTAGCATCTCTTACACTTGTGTGCTTTTTATACTTTAGTGGTTTTTTTTTTTTGCTGGAGAACATACCTATTCACATGTAACATGCATGTCTATGATTAAAAATCCTATGCCTATGAATAAAGAACTTTTTCCAACTCAGTCACTCAGAGTGATAGATTGCTACCCATCATGGATAAATTAAAATATAGTGAATACTTACTCTATTCACCAGTTATACAACAAACTGAAAAAAGGGATACTTAAAGAGCATTTACTCCCTTTAAATTAACAATCTCTTTACCTCTTTCCTATGTAAACTTCTTGCTCCCCCAACTGCCTAGAGTTCTCTAAATTTATCCAGGATCCAGCCTGTCTTCCAGAAAAAAAGAAAAAGAAAGTCACATTTTGTAAGCTCAGCTCTTCCCTGAAACTCAGAAAACCAAAATAATTACCCTAGACTTCTCACATAGGAGAGAGTGTCAGAACTCTAGCTTCATTGTGCTAAGAAGACGGCTGGTGGCTTAACAAGGAAGGGGGGCGCAGAGTTGCACAAGGACTCTGGCCGAAAGTTCTTGGGGGTCCTTTTTAATGAGCCTTGAAACAGCTGCCCTTTGCCTCCCCCCTCCAGCTGACAACAACAAAAAAGCAAAACAGGCAAGTCTTCCTCTATTTTCAACCACATTTTTTGGGGGGGTGTCACACTGGCAGTTTCCAGGGCTACCCCTGGTTCAGTGCTAAGAGATTCCTTCCAGCAGTGCTCAAGGAAACTTTGTGGTGGCAGGAATCAAACCTGGGGATCCGACATGCAAAAACATACATCACTGCCCATTGATCTATACCACCTAGCCCCCCCAAAAAAAACATTTTTAATGTTAATTCAATTTTTCATTTAAAATACACTTCAACTGTGTTTTGTTTGATTATATATGAACAAATTTTTTCTATTGCACAAATATACAAACCTGTTCTGGACATTGAAATTTATTAGCATTGATTATATAAAAAAAAAGATTTCTCTTCCCTGAAAAATTAACAGCTTAGAAAGCCCTAATTCATTTAAAACAAACATCTCAATTTATTCTATGAGATGCAAATAGAGAACATGCCCACTTTTCACCACACCTGCAACCAGCACAGAGTAAACGACTTCTGTCAATACTCCTCAAATTCTTAGTAGATCATGGAAGATCAAAGTAGACTTAAGAAAATCTAAAATTACTTAGACTCAAATAAATAAAGAATCAAAATAATTTTAAAAATCCTTGTCTGGGACTGTTATGCTCAGATAGGAATAAAAATAGAAAGTGTAAAGTTTACCAAAACAAAACAGCAGAAAAAAGAATGCTTGGAGCCAGAAGATAGTGCAGTGTACAGGTTAGCACGCTGAAGGCCCGGGTCCAATTCCAAGCACTCCCTGGTGCCCTGCACATCGCCAGGTGCAGCCCTGGAGACTCTTGAGCACCAGGTGTGACCTCCCACCCCCATCCATGGCCTGTTGAGCACGAATTGGGAGTCCCCCACAATATGAAAAAGGAAAAAACATTCTTTTTTCTTCTCTAAATGCGAAGTGATGAAGATAGAACTGTGTGAAGAGCACGGACGGTGGG